>NW_017972283.1:456833-508540 GCF_001876935.1 Asparagus officinalis
GCCGAGCCACCCTAGGGTGGCTCACATAGTTCCGAGCCACCGTAGGGTGGCTCGCGCCCAGAAATGCCGAAAACCCATTTTTTGATAGTTTTCTCGAGATTCTTTCATTCTAGAGCTTCCCCAACTGCTTTGATACTATCCCTAAATGCGGTTAAGCTGTTATTAACTGAGGATAAGGTTAAATCATCAATTCTTATCCGAAAATGCTGCATCCGGAGCCTATAAATACAATCCTAGGGTCCTATACGCAGGGAATCTGAAATAGAGGCGAGATACTATCAAATTGGTGAGTGAACCACAAATTTCAGAGAGGCTAGCAGATCTTGGTGAAGTTCTTCAGTATAAAGAAAGAGAGTTCGAGAGATATGAGGCCCATTCCCCTTTCCTCCGGATCAAACTTGGTTTTGATATCGAGAAGAGTCGTAATCTCGCTTGGTTGAGATTATCACTTCTGCGATTATTTTCTTTGTGAAGCAAGAGCATTGAATTTTTGTTCTATTAATCGGATCTGATCTATGATGATCCATGGACAAACGTGTCCCTAACATGTTGACCCTATAGTTTTGATGATGATTTGACAAACAATTTATTACTAACAAGTTTTCTAGTGTTTTGTGTTTATGTTCTCTTTTCAGGTATTTCCACACACGTCAATCAAGCGTTAAAGATTCAAGTTCGTTTGCGTGGATTTTACCTAGGTATATTGTTTAGTTTACTTACATATATTGTATGATTATATCTAAGCTCAATATATGTACACGTAACACAATTTTTTGATGTTTTCTATCATATAAATGATTTCTCATCAAACGTTGTTACAATAACTTTTCTCTCATGCTTACAGCTCTTTAATATTTTCTTGTATACATAGAATATATGCATAACATATATAAACATATTTTCAAGTTCTATATTGACTTTCACCTTCATATAAAAACAGGTTTTCTAAGCAGTTTTCAAAAATGGGTGGTTTTCACAAACAAAAATTGATTTTCCAAAAATTCTTTTTTAAACATGTTTATTTTATCATTTAGAAACTTTCCCCAAAGTTTCATTATTTTTGGACTTGATTTGATATTTTTTCTGGATTTTCAAACTAACCCCAAAACCTGGAAATTTACATATATCAGTTTTCGGTCGACCGGTACGGTCGACCGACAGGTAGTCTGTTTCTGAGAAATTTTCCAGAGTTTTTCCGGTCGACCGGAATTTCCGTCGGTCGACCGAAATTTACGTCGGTCGACCGCCAGCTTTAAAACTTTGTTTCTCTGGGTTTTTGAACTAATCAGTCGACCGTACCGGTCGACCGACGAGTTGTCAGTATGAGCCTAACGGCTAGTTTTTTTTCCAAATGGACTTTTTGGTCTTTTACTTATTTCTAGCTGTTGTATTGGGGTGCTATATATACCCCATTGCTGCTCTTCTTCTCTAATAACTAAGAAATCCAAGTTTGTTGTTTAACAAGATATTAATCGTGTTTAAGAGCTGTTTAAGAGTTGTTTCATTAATCAGTTTTCAAGAGAAGTTTTTCTACAACAAGAAGTTCATTGAGAAGTTTTTCTAAACTCTTTCCATATAGCTTATTATCTCACTTTCATTTGATTAGCTATATTCATTGAGTTATTTATTGAGTTTGATTCACTATTATCACACACACTTATTGAGCTTGATATTTCCATATTATATATTGTGGGTTATGGGGTGTGATTTAGTGAGTGTAAGCTTTATTGTGTTCTCACTTGTTAATTAAGAACAAATCATTGTATTTAACTTTTATTTGTGAGAATCACTTGTAATACACTTGTACACCGAGAGAAGTGTGAGGAGAGAGAGACGGGGTCAAATCCAATAGGAGTGGCGTCGATTGACGAACCTAGGGAGAGGTTGTAATCGAGCACTTGAGGAGGAGGACACGGGCTAGGTTCCTACACTTAGTGTGTAAAGTGTGATTGTTGAGTGATTGTGTAGTGTGAGAGTTTTCGGTGAACTTGTAAACCGAATGTGTAGAAGTTCCGGCTTCCAAACCGGATTGTGATAGTGGATATCTCCTCGAGGTGAGGAGCGGGGACGTAGGTCGTGGGGACCGAACCTCGTAAACATATCGTGTGTTTGTGTTTTGCTTGTCTCATATTTTATTTGTGCATATTCTTATTGTTCTTATTGTTCATATCTATCTCTTGCAAGAACATATTGATCAACATAATTTTAATTGCTATTAATTGGGATTAGATTAGCATAAGACCCTAATCACCCCCCCTCTAGGGTCTAACAATTGGTATCAGAGCTTGGTGCTCTTTGATTTAAGGACTAACCGCCTTGAGTTAAAGATCCAAGTTATTGTATTAGTGCTAATCTAATTTTGATTAATTGTGCTTCTTGCATTTCATCTCTATGGATATGAATGATTCATCTTGCTTAGGATATGCTATTAATATTGCTCCTCGTTTGGATAATTTCCCCTATGCTCAATGGCGTATTAGATTCAAACTTTTTGTTCAATCTAATCAATTTGATTTGTGGGAAATTATTGAGGATGGTTATGTTATTCCCATCTTGGAAAAATCCAAATGGTGTGATAATGATAAAAGATTGTTTAACATGAACAAACTTTTGTTAGAATATTTGATTAGTGCCTTTCACTCATCGTTTTCTAACAAATTTGCTAATTTTGATAGTGCTCACGCTTTATGGAAATTTATTGAAGCACATGAAGGGACTTTGAGTTCTAAAGAAGCCTCATCTCCATGTACAATTCCACTAGGTGATAACCCTAGTGAGGTATGCGATAACGATGATATTATTACTTTTGATGAACTTGCTCTTGAGTTTGAAAAATTACACAATTGCTATATTGATGTAAAGAGCAAGTATGTTAATTTGAAATCCATTCATGAAACACTAGCTACTAAGTTTAATTTTATTGCAAATGAAAATATAATTCTTAAAGAATGCAATGAAAATTTGAAAATTGAAAATGCTAGTTTGCTTCATGAAAAACGTGATGCTATGTTAGAAGTAGATAAGTTAAAATCTATGATGAGTAATCTTGTTTATCCTACTTCTAGTAGCAATGCTTGTATGCACAATGATGAGTTGAATCAAATGAGAAAAAGAATATCTACCTTAGATTCAACACTAAATACTTGTATTGCTAATAATAAAAAGCTTATGGACTTATGTGCAAAGTTCAATGTTAATTCTTCTAAGAAACCTATTCATTATGCACATATGTATGACAAAATTCACAAATGTTCTATTTGCGGTCTTAAAGGCCATTTAGCACAATTTTGTCATAATGCACCAAAAATTGACAAGCCTACACATGATTGTGCATCCCATCAAGCTTCTACATCACATACACATGTACACACAAATAGTGTAAATCATAAACATGCTCATGTGTATAAATGTGATTATTGTGGTCGTTTTGGTCATTTGGCCATGTTTTGTTTCGATTTGAAAAGAAATTCTCGTTTGCAAAATAATTACAAAGGAAAATCTATTTTTGCAAATGAACAACGTGCATTCCATTTCGGTCAACGTAAACCATTCAAACCTCTACATTGCACAAATTGCAATCATATGGGTCACGTTTACAATTTTTGCTTTGATCGTATCGGTGCACAAAATACGCCCAAACGGGTTCATAACCCTAGGGCCTTGGATTTAATTACTAGGGGTCATGTCCCAAGTTCTAGTGGTACCAAAATGATCTGGGTACCAAAAAGACTTATATATATTTTGAATAATTGATTTTTTTTTTTTGGCTTTGAATGACAAATTATATTCCTTATGTCAAAATAAATTATTTATATGTTTTTAATAGACAAAATTACTTATATATATCCTATAAAACCTTTAGTAGATTGTAAAACAAATTTCCAAAAGGGTTTATAGTGAAAAATATCTCAAAAACCATTTTTTGTTTATCTGCCCTCTTACTTTCTTTTGGTCGACCGACCCGGTCGACCGACGGTCTTTCTGTAAGCATTCCGGTCGACCGTGTCGGTCGACCGAAATTGAATTCCTACAGCAGCGATGGTTTTGATTTATTGGGTTTCGGTTTTATTGGGTTTCTGTTTTTAAACCCGAACTGCTCATCATCACTTATCTTTTCTTGGATCAATCTCAGCCGTTCCTTCGCCATCTTCTAGATCCGACTCCTCATTCTCCCTTCATTTCGAAAATTCTCCAAATCGGTCAGTTTCTCTTCTCGGTCGCTTGCATCCATCGACCGAAACTCCTCTTCTCCGTCAATTTCTGTCGAATATTGCTAGGTAATGATCTCTTTCTCATCTATTTGATCTTATTTCATTGCTCTAGTATCTGTTCTTCTTATCTAGGGTTTTAGTTTTAGGGCATTTGGTTAATTTTCTCTAAAATTGTTTTTGTTTACAGGAAATTGAAAATTTTCTTTTATCTTGTCTAAACCCTAACTTATCATGCCTCCCAAGCCCCCCAAAAAGAGGTCTAAACCCGAATCTAGTTCTTCCTCCGTAAAAGCTTCACATTATGAGGATTATCTGCTTTTTAAACCTCTTGTTAGGAAATATAGGGAACTGTGTAAACTGAAAATTCTCCCAACTAGGTATATCAAGTATCCTGAACTTTTCATGTATGACACTCAGTCTATTCTTCATAATGTTGGGTTAGATAGATTGCTAGATGAGGCATATAAAGTTCCCTTCTATCCTTTTCTAGTTTATCTATTTTATGCAAATCTGTCCACATCATCCTCTGCTGATGGTAGTTTGACCATTTCCTCCTCTGTTAAAAACATTGCAATAACCTTTTCTGCTAACGAGCTTGCTGAGATTCTTGAAATCCCAACAAGTGACGTTGAGCTCAAGTCTATTGAGCTTAGTGATCCTGCTGTCAATCATCTGATGTTTAAACCCGGCTTTTCTTATCCTATGAACAACAATTCACTTAATCCAATTGCCAAACTCATTGCCAGAATTGTTGCTCAAAACTTAATTCCTAAGACTGGTAGTTTTGATCACTTCGCTTCTGATAAGATTAATGCTGTTTATGCCATCTTTGCTAAAATCAAAGTTGATTGGGCTACTATCTTTGTCAATAACATGGCATCAAAGCATACCAAGTTTCTACATTTTGGTTCCTTTCTCACCCTCATCTTTCAACACTTTAATGTTGACCTCACAAATAAACCTAAGATTGAATCTAAGAGAGACTTCTTTGATAAGGTTTCTCTTTCTAGAATGCAGATATCCATTGATTCCACTCCTTCATCATCCTCTCGCTCCCGTTCTAGAGCCTCTACTTCATCCTCTTCTGATATTTGTGACCGTCTGGATCGCCTTGAGACTCAGTACTCAGGTATTCAGAAGCAAGTCTCATCTATTCAGAATGATGTTAGGACTATTCTTTCATATCAGCGTCAGTCTCTCGAGATCCCTTCTAATTCTGAGTCTGATTCTGGTGAGGACTCTGCTGATGGCTCAGGCTCTTCTGATTCTGATGGTGATGGTGGTGGTAATGATGATGGCAGTGATGATGGTGGTAATGATGATGATGATAGTGATGGTGATGATGCTGGTGATGATTGATTTGAGTTCCTTTATGTGATGTTTTTATTTGTTTTTGATGTTCTCTTCTGATTTGTAAAACTTGATAACTCTGTTTTAGTTTGAGTGCAATAACTCTTATTAGTGTGGATTCATGTGAACGTTTATGTATGGGTTGATATTGTTCGCGGTGAAAATCGTTGCTTTCTTCATTGTTGATTCCATTGCAAATTCTTGTAATAGTTTATCGATTACAAAGATCTGGTCTTTTTTAGATCCGGTTACAACGAGAATCAAATAAAAAAAAGAAATAAAAATTATAACTTTCTCCTTGTTTGTCGAACGAATCGCAAGATCCTGTTTTGCGGTCTCTTGCTTGTGTGGGTTCTTTGCCGACGCCGGGGTTAATCCGTGGACCACCGCGCGATCTAGATCCGGTCGGATCTACGCAGTACGACGGGTACTATTTCACCAAGGAAATAATAGCCGGGGAGGATTAGTTCACCAAGGAAATAATCGTCCAAATCTCGGGATCAAAGGCCAAGCTTTGATCCGGAGTATGCCTGCGTAGATCTGAGATCCGGTCCTCTCGAACACCTGCGTTTTGTGATGTAGACGTTCGCCGAGAATCAGATCTGAATCTTCAAGTCCTCAAGTCTTCAAAACTCCAAGCTCGATCTTCAATTCGGCAGAGTTTCGGCTCTCAAAGTTCCAACCTCTTCAAATGAACAAAGGGGAGCCTATTTATAGGCTCTCTGAACTGTGCCCGCGCACAGATCTGGGTCGGCCTTCTGAGTTCGAGTCCGAAACCGATCTTGATTCAGTTGTGATTCATCCGAGATGACTCGTTGATTCTTCGAACCCTTAGCTTGATTCCACACATGAATGGATGTATTCCGTTGCTTGCGTGCGATTCATCAACCTCATCGTCTCGTTGGTTCGTCGGTTTGTGCCGAGCTATGCTAAGGGACCTATAAGCAATTTTATACGCCTACCACATTTGCTTTGGTCCTCTTCGCTAGGGGCTTAGACTGCGCCAAAGCAATGTGATAGTGACAGGTGAGGTCCCATAAGGTCTCGTAGCGGTCGGGCATGTGATCCTTCAGCTGACTCAGTTCATGGTTGGAAGGAAAATACTCCTGATATAACATCTGACCCATGGGCAAACCAGAAATCTTATGCATCTCATGAAGAGCCAAACCCAACTCTCCGTGCCTAGTCAGAAAGGTGTTCGAATCCGGATTATAAAGCTCGCATAAGGCAAAGAAATGCTTCGCACTAACGGGTAAACCATGCATGGTGGCACGGATGGTTGCATAAAGACCACAAGCATGCAACTCCTCGCTCCATCGACTCAAGACGTACTTCGTCATACGAGCCCACCAAAACTTGTCCAAAGAATGGACCCAACCATAGAATCTGTGGCGCGGTACAGGCATCTCCCGTCCTAAATTAGCGAGGCTATTCCTCAAAGTAGAAGCAGAGGCAAGGAATTCGTTACGGGGCGGTGCATCTAGTCCCAGTACTCCAGGACGCAGTCCAACAATATGATTCCTGTTCGAACCAGGAACTGCCTAATGAGTAATGTAGCCGCAGTGAACACTCTCATGCTCCTCTGTCAAGCGCCACGACACCTCCCGTTTCACAGCCTGACGCCTGAGCTCAGTCAAGGAACGGTGCCGAGGAATCTTCGGTAAATAGAAGAAGCCATTGCCAGTCTTATGAAGCCACTGCTCAGCGTCAATAAATGCTACATCGGGATCTCTGACAGAATCGCCAAACAAGAAATCAGTCTTCCTGAGAGACTGAACGGAACTAGCATCCTTCACGAGGGGCGCATCTGTAATCAGCTGACGAAGGGCTCGATGTCCACCTTCCTTCACCACTTGGGCAACCTCTGTCGACGTGCCCGGAACAAACTATGAAGTAAGTGGAATCGGCAAAAAATCATCAGATGTCGAATAATATTCGTCACGACGTCCATTCACCGCATGCGATGAAAAGGCTCCGGAAGGATACTCCACTGAAAACAAGCAATTAAGTGTTTGTTAATTTCAGGTATAAAAGGAAATTGAACTCATCTTACAAATCGGTAAGATAGAGTCATTACCTTATAAAGGGTGAGACGATTTGGCCACATTGTGCATTTATAAGATAGGGCATATCGACAATATATCCCTGCCTTATAAAACACAATGCAGCGTCAAAACGCCCCCTTTATTTTGAGATATGGTTTTGACCAAGCAAAACCTATCTTTAAAGCGTCGATCCTCACCAAGGAGAATCAAGGCTCTTCCCGATTGCCTCACCAAGGAGAACAACGTGGGGTTAAAAGGACCAATTTGCAAATTTTCAGAAAAAAAAGAGGGAATTTGTAAAATTTTGAATATGCAAAAAATAGCTCACCAGCATATGAAGGAAGCACGCCGTCAGCCGATGCAGCAGGGGAACGACCTCTCGAGACTCGCGACATAATGACCTACAAAATAAATCAAGAGGTCAGATCTAGAAAAAATCCTCTTTTTATTGCAATTCTACCCCCTGAAAGATAAGCTCGAGGCGCCAAATCATAATCCTAACCCTCGCATGCAATCCCACAAGTTCATAAATTAAATTAAGCATAAAAAAATGCTAAAATTATGGAAGATATACCTGAGGGAAAGCTCGAAGATCCAATAAAAATTAGATCTTGAAAAGTGCTCGAAGGGGGGCCGGCCCTAGAGATGAAGGAAAAGAAAAAAAAAAAGAGAACCCCTTTTATAGGGTGAACCGGTTCTGAACCGAACCGAACCGGACCGGACCGGGTTTGAACCGGAATCTAAATTGAAGCTGAACCGAGCGTCGAAACGACTTCAAATCGATCGACGGTTCAGTCCATCATTCATTCACTCCTCTCCCATACGTTCGGAAGAGTTGGAGGATTTTTTGAGCCTAATTACTGCCTTTTTTTGGGTCATTATCAGACCAGTTCAGTTCATTTGGGCACAGAAAGTACTCCAATAAGGTATATGAGTATAAACTGTTCCCTAATTTTGGTTGAGAAGTTTCTGGAGAGTATTTTTCTAAAAATATTCCTAAGGATAACTCAACAACACTACGCTGGACAACGCGTTGCAGATAAAGACTCGACGCCAACAATCGATGGTCAGCTAAAGATTAGAAAGTCAGGAATCGACTTCAAGTTTAAAATTCCGACAACGGTCAGACAATAAATGCAGCACCGGAACTCTTACAGACATTCGACAAAGCACCGAATAGCCTGGAAGATTGAAGGAATCAAGAACGGAAGTCATTCCAAAGTCCCATTACGCCGACTGAAGGTTGGGACAATCATATCCAAAGTATTCCAGACTCTTCTATAAAAGAACGAGACTGAAATACTTTGGAGGGGGTATCTGTAGGCATATAAAATTGCTTATAGGTCCCTTAGCACAGCTCGGCACAAACCGACGAACCAACGAGGCGACGAATCGCACGCAAGCAACGGAATAAATCCATTCGCGTTCGGAATTAAGCCAAGTGTTGAAGAGTCAACGAGTGATCCAACCAAAGACAAACTCGGACGAATCACGATCGAATCAAGATCAGTTTCGGACTCGAACTCAGAAGCAGATTTACTGCCATATCAGAAGCGGATTTACTGCCAAATCAGATTATCAAAATCAGAATCTAAGTCAACCGAATCACGGACAGAACCGAGAAACGGATACAGCGCAAAACGATGGAAAACAGCAAACCCAGAGGGGCTCGGCCAAAACCGAGCCGCCTCAAGGTGGCTCGGCCAAAGCCGAGCCACCCTGAGGTGGCTCGGTGGCCGAGCCACCTTGAGGTGGCCGGCCCAGAGCCGAGCCACCTCAAGGTGGCCGGCTGCACTGTGCCCAAGGCACAGTGAGGGTAGCCTATAAATAGGCCCCCTTTTGTTCATTTTCAAAGGTTGGACTTTTGAGAGCCGAAACTCTGCCGGATTGAAGATCGAGCTTAGAGTTTTGAAGACTTGAAGACTTGGACATCCAGATCTGATCCTCGGCGAGCATCCACGTCACAAAAGGCAGGAGTTCGAGAGAGGGGAAGAACAGATCTGAGATCTACACGAGATCACACTCCGGATCTAAGCTTGGTCTTAGATCCCGAGATCCGAGCGATTATTTCCTTAGTGAACTAATCCCTCTCGGCTATTATTCCCTTCGTGGAATAATACCCGTCAAATCGTGTAGATCCGACCGGATCTAGATCGCACGGTGGTCCACGGATTAACCCTGGCGTCGGCAAAGAACCCACACAAAGCGAGTGACCGCAAAACAGGAGCTCGCGATTTGTTCACAAGGAGAAAGTTGTAATCTTTTTATTTTCTTTGATTTCGTTGTAACCGGATCTAAAAAAAGACCGGATCTTTTGTAACTCAAAAAGTTGTTATCTAAAGAGTGCAATGAATTCAATGAAAACCACAATTTTCCCCGCGAACACTGATCAGATCCCAACTAAGGAGAAGAAACTCGTAAAATATCCAAGATCTGACTTGGAGCAGGTTCATGCATATGTATTGAATAATCTTGAAATTTTCAGCGATTATCGAAGGTAATATTTAATAATTTGTGAATAGGATCACACATGAATTATTTACATTCATAAATACCAATACAATCTCATTGTTGTATAAATAGGCAACATCTAGAGAAGCTTAAGAATGAAATATCAGGAATGCAGCATATGATATTCAGAAAAAAATATCAAAGATTTTCCCGATTGGTTCAGAACTAATGTAAGTAGTGTAGCAAACGTATTGTATTTTTCATTTTTTGATTTTTAAGAAAACTCGAAGATCACTATTTTCGATTGATGTTTGGTTTAGGTTGATAAAGACCTTCTTGCTGGTACCTTAATATCTAAAGAAATTTTAGTTTACGCATTTAAGCAAACTTGAAGATCACTATTTTCGATTGATGTTTGGTTTAGGTTGATAAAGACCTTCTTGCTGGTACCTTAATATCTAAGGAAATTTTAGTTTACGCACAATGTCCTTATTATGAAGTGAGATGATACAGTGAACACATCATTAATGGGTATAAGTTTAAAATAGTGGCGACCGATGATAAGAGGCTAACACAAAATAGCGGGGTCTTAGGTTATTTTGTTCAGGAATGTTTTTCTAGCATAAGAGATCAGAACCCAGTTGAAGATGATATATTATATTATGGCAAGTTAGAAGATATTGTAGAGATAATTTACGGATATGGCAAAAAAACTCAGCATAATTACATCATGTTTAAGGTTCGATGGAGTCCAGCCAAACCGCGCAAGGATCATTATGGGTTTACACTTGTCAATCTCGACAAAGAGATATATCTAGATGAGAAGTTCATATTCGCAGAACAGGTGGACCAGTGCTTCTATGTGAAAGACCAAAAGGTTGCCACGGATTGGGTCATGTTATATAAGGAGCCAAGATCTATAGTCCTTCCTAATAATAACGATGATAGTGATGAGGATAATGACCTAATTGGTTCATCTGATGATATTTGGCAAAACTTCTCCTACCATCAGAATGTCATCCTTGATATGACAGATTCAGATATTCAGGCTGACATCCTAATTTTAGTCAAAGATAGAGACCCCGAGTCAGATGTGCAAACAAAGTCAACAATATGTATTAACTCGAAATAAATATTTTTCGTTGCGTACCAATGCATATGAATATATTTTACAATTTAATTAGTTTGCTAATTACTTTATTCTGTTAGACCCTAGAGAGAGGGGGGAGGGGTGATTAGAGTCTTATGCTAATCTAATCCGATTCAATGCCAAATAAAACTTATTATCAAACTATTCTTGCAAGATAGATATATAATATGCTATAAGCAAGAATAAGCAATATGAACAAAGGGAAATATCCTAGTAATGAGATATACTATGAGTTATATGCAAGGATATACAAATAACACAAGGGTAAACAATCTAAACTAGATAGTGGGAATATAAACTATAAGCAATAGACAATGACGATATCAAATATGGACACAAAAATAAGTGCGCCAATGCAATCACAAACAAACGATATGATCACGGAGTTCAGTCCCCATGACCTACGTCTCCGCTCCTCACATCGAGGAGATCTCCACTATCACAACCGGTTTTTCTACGCTAACCCGAACAATGTTTATACCTTACAATAACACACTCTTGCAATCACAGTTTACACCCTCTCAAGTGTTGGTCTCTAGTCCGTGTCTCCCTCAAGTGTTAGGAATTACAACCTCTCTCTAGGTATTGTTACCTACCCCACTCCTCTTGGGATGACCCCGTCTCTCACCACACACTCCTCTCGCTGTACAAGTGTATTACAAAGTGATCTCACAAATTAAGCACGAATACAACTTTGGTTGTTCTCTACAATGGGCGAGAACTCAATTAAGCTCACTCTCAATTGATACAACTCCCCACAATCCAATTATATAATGTATACAAATACAATAAGCTCAATGGTTATGTGTGTAAGCAATGAGAAAATCAATTATAAATTCAATGTAAAACCCTAGCTTGATAAAAATGATAAACAACAAATAATTAATACAAAGCTAGTATTGAGTTTAGAAATTCTTCTCTGAAAAACAAAATGGAGAGATGGATTAAAATGAAGCTCAAACAATGTAGATGATCTCCTCCACTTGTAAGAAACTTCTTCACAAACAAACTCTTTTAAAACACACTAAACAAACTTTAAAACCCTTGTTAAAACTTTCTTAAACTTGTTTAAAACACTCTCATAGTTGCATCTGGTAGTGGGGGGTTTGGGGGTTTATATAGGAAGAGAAAACAACAGCCAAATCCCCAAACAAAAGATCAAAAAGCCCACAGAATCAGAAATCTGATTCTGTACAAAATATAGCCGTTGGGCGATCGGCGGTCGATCGTGGGACATTCGCGGTCGACCGTGAGCAGCTCAGAAACAAAGTCCGGGCTCTGCAAAACAGCAGGTCGACCGTGACAGGGGGGGGGGAGCCACTGAAAAACAATCTGAGTCTCTGGACTCAAGGTGGTCGACCGTGGCGGTCGACCGCAAACTGATATATGACAATATGTAGGTTTGAAGCAGTTTTTGACCATTTTAAAAATATGTTAAAAATAACAAACGATGTCCAAAATTAATAAAACTTTGGAAATGTATATAAACATATAGATGAACATGTTACAAAAGGAATTTTTCAAATTACATTTCTCATTTGTGAAATATTATTATTTTGCAAATAAGTCCAAAACATGAAAATGTAAACACATGAATTTTGACATTTTGGTTAAACCATGTTTTGAAACTTTACAAAATGATTATATAGACTTAATAAAATCTGTATATGAATGTTATTAAGTCCATAAACCAAGAAAACAATATTTTCACAAAATTACATATTTTGCAAACTTTTCAAAAATAATAAATATGATTTCATTGAACTAAATAAAATTAATATTGATGAAATCATATATATGCATATAAGCATGAAACAAAAATATAATTTCTAATTATATTTAATTGTTTCATATTTAAACTTTAAAACCCAAAACAATAAATATGAAAGATGTAATTTCATATTTGTGTAAACTTGGAAACCAAAAACATGTATGTATATATATAACTATATATATACATAGAAACCAAAACTAAAATGTGTATATATATATATAACTATATATATACATAAAAACCAATATAATGTGTGTGCATATATGATTGAGCTTAAAGTACCAACACACATAATATAACACCTAAACTAAATGTTACCCAAGCAATCTTGAACTTCAATAAGTTTGACTTGGTACACTTTGCGGATGAAGCTTGAACTTGGATCTTCAACTTGAATTGTAATGCTTCACTCCATAATTCCGCCAACCTCCATTGGATATGATCGTGAATGCGCAATTCCATCCATCCTCCGACTCGTTGTTTGTCTACAATAAATAGAAATACACAAACACTAGACAAACAACATTAGTGGTAAATTGTTTGTTAAACATCATCAAAACAAAGAGGCCAACAATCTCCCCCTTTTTGATGATGACAAACAATTTACAAAAAGATATATATGCATGAAAGGAAAGAATATATAAATTAAAATTATCATGCATATAAACAAGAAAGACATACTCATAATATTTCTCCCCCTATGACAACATCAAAAAGGGGAAACCAACAAGAAAGAAGAGAGCGAAAGCTCCCCCTATCAATATGTATGAGTGAGTATAAAAAAATAATAGAATAGGGAAGACTCCCCCTATCAAAATGCCTCATGAAAGTATGAAATGAATACAAAGGCATACATATGTGAGCAAGCAAGATGAAAACATGCTAAACAAAACTCACTTACACAAAGACAATGAGAACACATATACGTATGTCATTATGAAGATAGGTGTCTCAAAGCGTTAGTTTTAAAACAAAACCTAATCAAAAAGATTTATGAAATCAAAAGAGAGAAAGTATGAGAATCATGCAAAAAGAGTTTTCGAATGAAAACAGATCAACCAAATGAAATCATAAATCAACCATAATCACATAAAAACATAAAACCAAATCATCATCGATTTTCAAAAAGATAAGAGAGGTAACCATATCAAGCTCTTGAGCTTGTATCAACCCATATAAATATTTTAGCACCCGGTAAACAAGATTTGGGAATAAACACCCAATAAACCAGGGGGGGTTATATAACTACAAACCTCTCATCTAAATCAAAACTGATAGTCATGAAAACAAAATAATTAATCAAAGAAAAATTGTTTTCATATTCAAAGTTTTCAAAGCACATTTTCCAAAACCGAGAAAAAGAAAAAAAAAGCTAAAAATCTTGGTTTACAAATCAAAAAGGTTTTGGCACCCAAATACTATTGGTACCGACAAGTTTAGGGACATGACCCCTATCATTAAAGCTCAAGGCCCTAGGGTTATGAACCCGTTTGGGCGCATATGGTGCACTAGCACGGTCAAAACAAAAATTGTACACATGACCTTTTCGATTGCAATAGGTGCAATGAAGAGGGTTAAATGATTTGTGTTGACCAAGTGGGTGTGCACGAGAATTATTTACAAATAAAGATTTTTCTTTTAAATTATTTTGCAAATGAGAAACATCATTAAACAAAGGTGGTTTACTTGAGAAATTTGGTAAGTTTGAATATTTTTTCAAATCATAACAAAAATTCACCAAATGGCCAAATCTACCACAATTATCATATTCAAACACATGTGGTCTACTAGAAACATTTGGCAAACGAGGTTTCCTTTTCAAATCAAAACAATATTCAGCCAAATGACCAAAACGACCACAATGATCATACTTGAACACACTAGCATGCTTATGATAAACTTTGTGAGAATGAGCATGTGAATGTGTAACTTATGATAAACTTTGTGAGAATGAGCATGTGAATGTGTAAGTGTACAAGATGAAGAAGCTACATGAGATACACAAGGAGCATGTGAATGTGTAAGTGTACAAGATGAAGAAGCTACATGAGATACACAAGGAGCATTAGAATTCTTATGTTTGTGTGCATCATAGCCAAATTTAGCTAAATGGTCTTTACGGTCGCAAATAGAGCACTTGTAAACTTTGCTATATATGTATGCATAATGAGTAGATGATTTTGACTTAGACTTGGCACACATATCCATAAGATTCTTATGATTATCAATGCATATTTTCAAAGTTGAATCTAAAGATGAAATGCGTTTATTCATAAGATTCAAATCTTCATTATTAGGCACATATGTATTTTTATTAGAAGTAGAACATATATAGTCATTTATAAAGGAAGCAGTATTAATTTTTATGTTCTCTACTTCTAATGTGGCATTATCTTTTTCATGAGATAAACTAGTTATAGATGTGGTTAATTTTTCATTTTCCAAAATTAACATGTCATTGTTTTCTTTAAGCATGGTATTTTCTTTTGCAATAATATCCAATTTTTACACTAACTCCCCATGATCGGATTTTAATTCTATATGCTTGCTTTGTAGGTCAATAAAATCTTTATGCAATTTGTTATAGGTATGCAATAATTTTTCACTAGCACAAGCAAGTTCATCACTAGATAAATCAATATCGGGTTCGGAACCACATACCACACTAGGGCTAACGCCTAGTGGCCGTGTGCATGATGAAGCTCTAATATCACTTGAAGAAGAATCCTCCAAACTATATCGGATTTCCTCAAAGTTGCCTTGATGTGCTTCTATGAATTTCCATAAATTGTAAACACTATCAAAATGGACAAACTTATTAGACATAGATGAATCAAAAGCATTTAGCAAATATTGTAAAAAAATCTTGTTCATTGTAAACATTCGATGATCATTTTTATTCCACTTGGATTTCTCCGTAGTGGGCACAATATAAGCATCATCTATAATTTCCCATAAATCAGAATGTTTAGATCCAACTAATAGCTTAAATCTAACACACCATTGGGCATAAGGGAAATTATCTAATTTTGGAGCAATATTGATGGCATAACCTAAAGTAGGTGCATCGTGCATATCCATAATATATGTATAAATGTGCAAGCAAGATAACAAAGGAACTCTAAACAAGATTAGCAAAAAAAGATAACTTGGATCTTTAACTCAAGGTGATTAGACCTTGAATCAAAGAGCATCAAGCTCTGATACCAATTGTTAGACCCTAGGGGGGGTGATTAGGGTCTTATGCTAATCTAATCCGATTTAATTCCAAATAAAACTTATTATCAAACTATTATTACAAGATAGATATACACTATGTTATAAGCAAGAATAAGCAATATGAACAAAGGGAAATATCCTAGCAATGGGATATACTATGAGTTATATGCGAGGATATACAAATAACACAAGGGTAAACAATCTAAACTAGATAGTGGGAATATAAACTATAAACAATAGAAAATGACGATATGAAATAAGGACACAAAAATAAGTGTGCCAATGCAATCACAAACAAACGATATGATCACGGAGTTCGGTCCCCACGACCTACGTCTCCGCTCCTCACCGCGAGGAGATCTCCACTATCACAACTGAGTTTTCTACGCTAACCCGAACAACATTTATACCTCACAATAACACACTCTTGCAATCACACTTTACACCCTCTCAAGTGTTGGTCTCTAGTCCGTGTCTCCCTTAAGTGTTAGGAATTACAACCTCTCTCTAGGTATTGTTACCTACCCCACTCCTCTTGGGATGACCCCGTCTCTCACCACACACTCCTCTCGGTGTATAAGTGTATGTAGGCGTCTAAAAATGCCTATAGGTATCCACACACAGCTCGAGATAGAGAGAAGGTGATGAACGCCATTATCTAAGTCAAAGAGGATTATCCGACGCCGACCAGCGAATCAACGAACTATGGATGACGTGGCCCGCACGCTCATCGGCCACCACCAAGTGTCCCGTATGCTCATCGGCACCAGGTGGCCCGCGTGCTCACCGGCCACCATCCAGTGGCCCGTACGCCCATCAGGCACCAAATCGGTAAACAAGGTGGCCTGCACGCTCATCGACCATCAAAACAGCATATAAGTCAACGAAACGAGGAAATACACGTAATGGCGCAACAAGTCAAAACCCGAAAATAACCGATAAAGGCCCTGATGGCCAAGTCGCGCCAAAGCGACCCGGCCAGACCAGTGGCTCGGCCACCGTGGCCGAGCCACCATTTGGTGGCCCGGCCAAGGCCGAGCCACCGGGTGACACATCGGCCAGATTTGATCATGTTTCGGTTTTGACGGTTTTTCTTGGGATTTGTTTGTTCCTGAGTGTCCTAACTGATCTGATACTGTGCTTATTCAGTTCTCAACTGAAGATAAGGAGGAATCCCTCGTTCTTATCTAAATACCCGCTTCCGAAGTTTATAAACGGGAGCTCGGGTGCTCATTTCTCCGGCCTGGACATCAAGAGGGCGAAACACTTCCGAATTAGAGAGTGGAGCTACTAATTTACAGCAAGGGTTAGCAGATCTTGGCGATCTCCTGTGCATAAAGTGTGAAGTTTGAGAGATCTGGGACCCATCCCCTATTCCTCCGGATTTAAGCTTGATCTTAAATCTCGAGAAGAGCCGTGATCTCGCTTGGTCGAGATCATCGCTGCAATGATTACTTCCTTCGTGAAGTAAGAGCTTTGATCACCAATCTGTCAACCAGATCTGATCCATGACAGTCCATGGATATTAACGTCCCCGGTACAGGTAAAGTTCCCACGTAAGCAGCGGGTGATAAACGTCCGTTGCGCTGTTTGATAAGAGTCGTATCTTTTGTATTTTCATTGTATAATGAGATCTTATAAAAAAAGATCAATTTTTTTTATTTGAGTTTATTGTAAACGATTAAAGTTGTAATAGATTCAATCACAATGAAAACAACGATTTTTGACCCAAACACGCTGGTGACCACAGTGGGAGCCAACAGCTTCGCTGCCGAAACTGTCATGCCGCAACCAAGGATCCAGATCCTGGTTGAAGAAGTGGTCGAGTACAAATTCGACCAACTGAAGTTCGAGGAGTATCTGTCATCCTTCTCCTCCAGATCCTCTGCCCCTTGCAAGCGCAGGAAGGTCAAGGCCCTCGTTGCTGCTATTATCTCGCCTTACAAGGCCCCTCCGGCCTCTATCGTAGCCGGATCTGTAGATCTGGACTCCTCCTCAATCAAGGAGATAGTTGCTGTAGCCACGCTAACTTTATCGAAAAGAGCTCGCCAAAGGCAACGCTAACGCCTTGCGCGCCAATTCACCAAGGCTTTGAAGTCTGTTGACGGGATCTGCTATAAGGCAGATCTGAAACTCAGAAAGAATCGAGTGTCCCAGCGGCAAACATATGCCCTCTCCTCCAAACCAACAGCGAATGAATGGATCCAAGTCAAACGGACCCACTCAACCCTCGAGGAGCGCATTCAGAAGCGCCACGCCTTGATTGCACACGTACGGATTCTCGTGCAAGAAGCACAAAAGTTAAAGCAAAAAGAGGTGATCAAGAAGCCATAGAAACCACACCAAGTCTGGAAACCAAAGTCCGAAACGGCGTCGACAAAAAGTCAAACAGCGCCCGGGACTGCCAGAATGCACGAACCACCAAATGGTGGCTCGGCCCAAGCCGAGCCACCAAGTGGTGGTTCGCGCCGGTTTGTACCCGGTTCGGTTTGGTTCGCACGCGTTTCGGTTCGGTTCGCACCCGGTTCACCTCCCGCAGTCCCGTTTAAGCCTTCGATAGTTTCGATTTTTGTCCCTATGAATTCCGCACTTCCGGTGAAGCCTCACGACCACGGAGACTTGTCTCGTTTCAAGATGAGGATGACGGATCGCCTGGGTCCTTTGCACGAGGATCGAGGTAAAGTTCCGATCAAAGAACGCTTGGGTCCGGTGACTGAACCCCGAGCAACCACTCGAGCTGGGGGTCGTACAAGTCCTCGCAACAATTCAGAGCCCTTCTATAATGGGAAGATTCCTATAGCTGACCGCATTGGACTACGAGTCAGTGCCCAAGAGCCCGTTAAAGTCTCGCGCTCAAGCAAGCGTGGCTCCAAGCGCATGACTCTTGAGAATGCCAACAAGGCGGCAAGTCCCCTGAAAGAAACGTATTCATCTGATGATGACAACGTTATACTTGGGAAGTTGTGCTAACATACGATAGGTTGCTCCGGTCATCTGACCGACGAGTTGTACTATCAGGCTGGGGGTACGAACAACTCTCGGAAGAGAAACACCCGGGAGATGGGCTCTCACTGTCCGTGCACTAACATTATCAGGGCAGTATTATCAGCGTGTAGCTACCCCAAGACCGCTCCACAGAGGGTCTCGGTATTTGAGAGGATCTCTAACGGAGCGACTAAGTCCAAGCCAAAATGTTCCCGCAAGAAACAATCGGCCGTTCAATCTGACGAACTGCCGGAAGTCACAATAAATATGGCTGATAAGGGAAAGTCGATTCGACCGTCTAGCTCTGACCCGCTTATATCGTATCGTCTAACCCGTTTGCGATCGAGAACTATTAGACAAAGAGATTATTAGAGAATGCAAAGGAGATTATCTTCGGATGATGAAGCATCAGATGCCAACTCTGCAGTCGCTTCTGACAAAACGGTGTCCAGCCCAGGATAATCCCACGAGGCATTCATGATCAACACCGATCAAATCGCCAAAATTCTCGAGGATGTTCTAACCAAGCAGAAAGAGGCATTTAAGATTGAAATGGAAATGGCTATGCTACGGATGAGGGAAGAGCATGACCAACAAATCCGGGCTCTGTCCAATCAGTTCGGTGAATCCAGCCGTCGCAACCTTGCTGACCAAGCAAGTAGCAATTCAGATGTGGATGAACGTCTCAATGCTGAGAACCTTCCTGTTAACCAGAACACTGGGGGTGGCTCCACTGAAGAAAACAATACCGGGGGTAGTCCCGCCAATGATAACAACGCTGGGGGTGGCCCCGTTGTTCCTCTCACAAATCGTCTGAAGCATGATACAGACGAGGACGAAAAGATGAAGGACCTCGAGAGAAAAGTCAACGCTCTGATGTCCGATCGAGAGGTAAAGAAGACCGAAATTTCGTGTCCTTACCCGAGAGAGTGGGATTCGATCCCGTATCCGGCAAAGTTAACCTGATCAACTTCACGCTGTTCGACGGGAAGGGTTCGCCCACTCAGCATTTGATCTACTTTAAGTCCCACTTAGGCATGATCTCTGGCAATGAAGCCTTGATGGTTTGGTCATTCGTTGGCACCCTTCGCGGGCCTGCCTTCGACTGGTACCGACGTCTCAAGTCTGCAAGCATTAACAGCTGGGACGACCTAGAGAATTTGTTCCTCGCTCACTTCTTTGATGATGACACCGAGGTGTTAATCAGAACACTCTTCCATGAGAAACAAGAAGACGATGAGACAGTCGGCGACTTCGTTAAATGCATTCGGAATAAGGCGATGAACTGTCGAGATCTGACCACAGACAACTTCATCCTCCAAACTTGTCACAACAACCTCTCTTTGGACGTGTTGGAGGTTATGGGAGTAGCATCGTCCGACACCTATCAAGAGTTGAAGATGCGCGGAGAGTGGGCCGAACGCTTCCTCCGAAGGAAGAAGGCCGAGAGGAGCCAACCGATGGCCAATCCTCCGAACTCAAACTTCGCCTCCCGTGGTAAGGGCAAGGTACCTACAACAGTTGTCGACGTTAATCAGACGTCGTAACAACAACCCCGAAGACAGCAAAAGACTTCGGATCTGAGACTCCAAAAAGAGTATTCCTTCAAGGACGATGTTCCAGCCATTTTCGAGTCCCTTATTGAAAATAACAAGATCAAGCTACCACCTATCGCAGATCAGGAGGAAGCTGATAATACTGCAGATCCGAAGTACTATGTATACCACAGGAGGATCCTTCATCCTACCAAGGCTTGCTTCGCTCTCAAGAATAGCATCCAAACCTTGGTTGAAGCCGGCGTCATAACGCTCAATTAAGTCGAATGAAGACTCTGACAAGTATAAGAGTATAAACTGCTCCTTCTCATACTCTAAAGAGTATACGAGTATAAACATCTTGTCGATCCTCCAACCGGTATATGAGGTTAAACTGCTCCCTGAAACTCTAACAGGTATATGAGTCTAAACTGTTTCCTTTCTTTCACGGGAAGTTCCTGAAGAATGCCATGCCTGGTATCATTAAGGATAACCTAGTCATCCAACTAAGTACAATGTTAGACCCGGTTTTGTAAAAGAAGCTGGGGGTGGATGATTTATGTAACGGGAAGTTCCCGGGAGAATGATACATGTAATTTTCTTAGGGATAACCCGATCATTACGGACAAAGTGATAAACACTAAACTCCCACTGTGATTTCCGAATACTCTTTTTCTGAGATGAGTCTCGGTCACTTCGTTGGATCAATTTTTCCTCACGAAACTCCCATTCAAATTCTCGCTACGTCTGTGGACTCAACACTCCCATCGTTAGAGTCCGGATATAGTACTCGGAATTTTAATCTCCTGATCATTGACAATTGTCAAACCCCTTCATGTTAAGTACTTGTCACTTAACACTAGGAATCCCCTATGAGTGATTTGTACGAATCAACACTTCCACTATAATTTGTACTCCCGCTCTCACTGTTCACTTGGTCAAACATTCCTACAGTTAAGACCACAGTCAAAATCTCCTCTTGATTCCTTCAATGAACGAGAGGTCCACAAATCGAGTGTTCAAACCTACAAAAGTTAGGGTCATCTCACACTCCCAATCTTACTTGGTCAAACCTTCCTACAGTTAGGACCACAGTCAAAATCCCCTCTCGATTCCTTCAATGAACAAGAGGTCCACTTTCAAATCGAGTGATCAAACCTTCCCACAGTTAGGATCTCCTTAAACTCCCGCTTGGTCAAACCTTCCTACAGTAAAGACCAAAACCACAATTCACTCTCGATAAACGAGAAATCCATCTTTAGTTAGGTAATCAAACCTTCCGATAGTTAGGGTTATCCAAATCTTTTTGATTCTCGGAGTGGAGATCCCACTCTTAGTTTTACCTTTCCGGATTCTTAAAGTAGAAATCTCAGTTTGAGTTTTCTTTTGTAACTGGAGATAGAATATAAAATTTTTCCTCTTCAGCTTTGGGAGATAGGATATAAAATTCTTCCTCTCCCGTATCGGGTTCGTCTTTGCCCCAAGAGAAGACACCACTTTTTTCAACTCTCAAAATCCGTGCCTTACACGCGCGGGAAATTTTATCCCGAATCCTAAGTAGGGATAAGTTGTTAGGAATCTTGACCTCAAGATTAGTTTATTTTGATGATAACAGATATTATATGTTGTGTGTATTATGTGCTAATATTTGTTTTATAGTATCAGCGCTATATCAACAATTATATTCAAAGAGATACTCAAGACATAGATGAGTTCAAGGCAAAATGAAGCAAAGAAGAAGATATACTTTATTGTCTAAATGTAATTTTATATTATCTTTACTTAGAAATTTGTACAAGCTTTGATCACTCACACACATACACACATATAGTGTTAGAACACACTAACATATACTTAGTGTATTGGTTAACAATAGAAATCCCCTATGTTAGCCATTAGAGTTTATAGATATTGAGTGAGTCTTAAAATATTTTATTTACACCACATAACAATTAGAATCTGGAAAAACTCAAAAGATCAAAGTTGTACGTCTCTTCAAGAGCTTTCCAACAAATCTTAAATCACCTCATTCCGATATCGGATGAGAAAGTTACAGTCAAAATACTGAAAAGAAAAATTTCAGAATCTGAGTTTACAGTGTAGTCGACTACTATGCCTTGTAGTCGACTACTAAGCAATTTTTTGACTTCACAGTCTGTTTAGACTCAGTGTAGTCGACTACTATGACTTGTAGTCGACTACAGATGTAGTTTTTCTAGATTTCAGGTTTTAAATAAGTGACTGTTTATAGCCGTTTTGTGGACGTTAATTGGGTTTAAAATTATGTCATTTCAGAGGCTATAAATAGGTTTAAACATCAGAAAATAACAACTAAGTTTTGCACTTATAAGATTCACATATTGTGCAAATTAACTCTCTAAACTTTTAGTTTTTCAATCTGTTTTTCTATAAAAGAGAGTTTCTGATATTGCCTTTATTCCTATCATTCTTAGAGCTTGTTTAGGCAATATTCAGAGTGTTAAAAAGATTGATAAGCCACTGTTATACATTCACATCTATATCAAGGCTTATAGGATTGGAATTGTACATTGATTCAAAGAAAGGTTCTCTTGGTTTATGAGAGGGGTTGATCTCTTGGTCTAGAGATCGGTGTGACGATTGGCATGGTCTTGTCAATTGGGTTTGCAATTTGCATGGTCTTACAAATTGGTCAGGTTTGCTTTTGATTTTGTAAGATTTCAAAATCATAGTGGAAACTCTCAAGCGGGATTTGCTTGGGGATTAGATGTACACCGGGGAGGTGGAACCAGTATACATGCTTGTGTTTGTGATGTTTATTTTCTGAGATTGCCATTCTTTCTTTGCAATTTATAATCTACTTTGCAAACTCACACTCTAGTGTTTAAGTGTAAAGCTTCCGCAGATTTTTATAAGAGCGCACTCTATTCTTAAAGGTCACGATCCTACACTTGGTATACATAAGCAAAATCAGACCCTACATAAGTCAGCGCCTAACACGCGTTGCCGGTTTAGTCTTTTACTGATTGAAAAAGACACCAGAATCTAAGTCTGGGGCATTTTATCCCGAAGCCTGAGTAGGGATGAGTCAGCGCTTAACCCATGTTGCCGGGTGGTTCGTTCTCATAAAAACGACCGAGTCTACGTATTCAGTATCGTAGTAACAAAAATCCATGCCTTTTATGCGTGGGGAATTTTATCCTGAATCCTGAGCAGGGATAAGTCAATACCTAACACGCGTTGTCGGTTAGTTCTTAACCGTAAAAAGAACAAAAGCCCACGTATTCGACATTGTGACAGGTTGTTATTCATAACGCCAAAATCCGTGCTTCACACGCGTGAGGAATTTTATCCCGAACCTTGAGCAGGGATAAGTCAACGCCTAACACGTGTTGCCGGTTTAGTCTTTCACCAATTGAAGAAGACATCAGAATCCAAGTCTGTAGACTTTTATCCTGAATCCTAAGAAGGGATAAGTCAGCGCCTAACATGCGTTGCCGGGTAGTCTATTCCCATAAGAAAGACGAGGTCTACGTATTCAATATCGTAGCACTAAGAGAGTTAACTCTCTTAGCACAACGTCACATGCGTAACGGACTTAAACAATCCGCTTGCTAGCCCGATTCAAACGGTAATTGGTAAAGGTATATCAAATCCGTTAAAGGCTGAGGATTTGCCAAAAATCCTAAGTCTACGCCTAACACGCGTCGCCGTTTAGTCTTTTCACGTGAGAAAGATGAAGTTTATGTATTCAATATCGTAGCACTAAGAGAGTTAACTCTTTTAGCACAATGTTACGTGCAGAACAGACTTAAACAATTCGCACGCTAGCACGACTCAAACGGTAGTCGGTAAAGGCTAGTCAAACCCGTTGATGGCTGAGAATTTGCCAAAAATTCTATAAACGCGAGTCATTGATGCATCAGCTTCATTAGTTGGTCTCATGACTTGAGCATCCAACAACTTTAGAATAAAAGCCATACATGCAGATGAATCTGCTTTAATAGTTGGTCCTGTAACCCCAACATTTGGGACCGCCACACTCCAATGTCTTAAGAGCTTAAACTGTGTAAACTCCAGCAAACGTACGAGTATAAACTGTGTTAACACCGGTAAACGCGTTGTGATGAAGATAATCAGTTCAAAGTCAACTCAATGACACGAGTCAAAACTAACTCACCAATTTCGATTCAAGATTTTAACAACGGTCAAACGATAAACGCAGCACCAGAAGAACTTTATATATTCGACAAAACACTGAATAGACTGAAGGCTGAAGAAGTTAAGAATTGAAGCAGTTCACAGGTCCTTCGACACCGACTGAAGGTGGGGGCCTATCATATCCAAAGCATCGCAGACTTCTCTATATAAGAATGAGTCTGAAATACTTTGGAGAGGGTATCTGTAGGCGTCTAAAAATGCCTATAAGTATCCACACACAGCTCGAGACAGAAAGAAGGTGATGAACGCCATTATCTAAGTCAAAGAGGGTTATCCAACGCCGACCAGCGAATCAACGAACTATGGATGACGTGGCCCGCACGCTCACCGGCCACCACCAATTGGCCCGCGTGCTCATCGGCCACCAAATCGGCGAACCAGGTGCCACGCGTTGCTCACCGCGCCACCATTCCAGTGGCCCGCACACCCGCATGCAGCCACCAATCGGCAAACCAAGTGGTCCCCGCGCTCATCGCCATCAAAACAGCGTACAAGTCAACGAAATCGACGAAATACCGCGTTAACGGCTGTAAACAAGTCAAGAAGCCGAAAATAACGCGATAAAGGCGCCTGACGGACCAGTCGGCGGCCAAAGGACCGCGGCCAGACACTGGCTCGCCATGGGCTGAGCCACCAATGGTGGCTCTGCGGCCGAGCCACCAAATGGTGGCTCGGCGGCCGAGCCACCGGGTGACACATCGGTCAGATTTGATCCTGTTTTGATTTTGACAGTTTTTCTTGGGATTTGTTTGTTCCTGAGCGTCCTAACTGATCTGATACTTTGGTTATTCAGTTCTCAACTAAAGATAAGGAGGAATCCCTCGTTCTTATCCAAATACCCGCTCCCGAAGCTTATAAATAGGAGCTCGGGTGCTCATTTCTCCGGGCTGGACATCAAGAGGGCGAAACGCTGCCGAATTGGAGAGTGGAGCTACGAATTTACAACAAGGGTTAGTAGATCTTGGCGATTTCCAGTGCATAAAGAGTGAAGTTCGAGAGATCTGAGACCCGTCTCCTATTCCTACAGATTTAAGCTTGGTCTTAAATCTCGAGAAGAGCCGTGATCTCGTTTGGTCGAGATCATCGCTATAGCGATTACTTCCTTCGTGAAGTAAGAGCTTTGATCACCAATCTATCAACCGGATCTGATCCGCGGCGGTCCACGGATATTAACGTCCCCGGCACAGGCAAAGTTCCTACGCAAGCAGCGGGTGATAAACGTTTGTTGCGCTGTTTGACAAGAGTCGTATCTTTTGTATTTTCATTGTATAAGGAGATCTTATAAAAAAAGATCAATTTTTTTATTTGAGTTTATTGTAAATGATTAAAGTTGTAATAGATTCAATCACAATGAAAATAGTGATTTTTGACCCAAACAGTGTATTACAAAGTGATCTCACAAATTAAGCACGAATACAACTTTGGTTGTTCTCTACAATGTACGGGAACTCAATTAAGCTCACTCTCAATTGATACAACTCCCCACAACCCAATTATATATTATATACAAATACAATAAGCTCAATGGTTGTGTGTACAAGCAATGAGAAAATCAATTATAAACTCAATGTAAAACCCTAACTTGATGAAAATGATAAACAACAAATAATTAATACAAAGCTAGTATTGAGTTTAGAAATTCTTCTCTGAAAAACAAGATGGAGAGATGGATTAAAATGAAGCTCAAACAATATAGATGATCTCCTCCACTTGTAAGAAACTTCTTCACAAATAAACTCTTTTAAAACACACTAAACAAACTTTAAAACCCTTGTTAAAACTTTCGTAAACTTGTTTAAAACACTCTCATAGTTGCATATGGTAGTGGGGGGTTTGAGGGTTTATATATGAAGAGAAAACAACAGCCAAATCCCCAAACAAAAGACCAAAAAGCCCATAGAATCAGAAATCTGATTCTAAACAAAATATAGCCGTTGGACGATCGGCGGGCAACCGTGGGAAATTCGCGGTCGACTGCGAGCAGCTAAGAAACAAAGTCTGGGCTCTGGAAAACAGCCAGTCGACCGTGACGGTCGACCGCAAAACTCTATGGACTTCATCTGGTCGACCGCTACGATCGACCGCGAGCCACTAAAAAACAATCTGAGTCTCTGGACTCAAGGCGGTCTACCGTGGCGGTCGACCGCAAACTGATATATGACAATATGCAGGTTTGAAGCCGTTTTTGACCATTTTAAAAATATGTTAAAAATAACAAACGATGTCCAAAATTAATAAAACGTTGGGAAATGTATATAAACATATAGATGAACATGTTACAAAAGGAATTTTTCAAATTGCATTTCCCATTTATGAAATATCATCATTTTGCAAATAAGTCCAAAACATGAAAATGTAAACACATGAATTTTGACATTTTGGCTAAACCATATTTTGAAACTTTATAAAATAATTATATAGTCTTAATAAAATATGTATATGATTGTTATTAAGTCCATAAACCAATAAAATAATATTTTCCTAAAATTGCATATTTTGCAAACTTTTCAAAAACCATAAATATGATTTCATTGAACTAAATAAAATTGATATTGATGAAATCATATATATGCATACAAGCATGAAACAAAAATGTATTTTCTAATTATATTCAATTGTTTCATATTTAAACTTGAAAAACCAAAACAATAAATATGAAAGATGTATAAAACCAATATAATGTGTGTGCATATATGATTGAGCTTAAAGTACCAACACACATAATATAACACCTAAACTAAATGTTACCCAAGCAATCTTGATCTTCAATAAGCTTGACTTGGTACACTTTGCGGATGAAGCTTGAACTTAGATATTCAACTTGAATTGCAATGCTTCACTCCATAATTCCGCCAACCTTCATTGGATATGATCGTGAATGCGCAATTCCATCCATCCTCCGACTCGTTGTTTGTCTATAATAAATAGAAATACACAAACACTAGACAAACAACATTAGTGGTAACTTACTTGTTAAACATCATCAAAACAAAGAGGCCAACAGATTACGGGTTGGTTTGTGGAGATTATGTGTTGGTTGTGAATGTTACGGGTTGGTTGTGAATGTTACGGGTTAGTTGTGAATGTTACATGTTGATTGTTAAGGTTACGGGTTGATTGTTAAGGTGTCTTACCCAGGATTTTGAAATGACTTCCATTCATAGTAACCACAGATGGTTCGTCGATCTGGTTGTTGATTATATTAAGTTTTAGTAACTATTTCCTTGTGGTTTAAATATCTAAACATATTGACATACATGAAAATTATCCATTCAAATTTCCCTCGATCTCCACATTTCTCAACCAGAAACAAGTGCATCATAAGAAAGGAGGATTGGTCTATTAAGTTAAGAGTAGCTAACATGGTACTTGCATTTGAATCTTTGCATATTGTACATATTATTACAACAACAGAGCTCAAGCTCAATTTCATAGCATTGACCGCTCAAATCCTACATGAGGCCTGCACATACAAATAAACCAACCCTCAAATCGTGTAATATAATGGTAGCACGAAGATGTTTAAGGGATCCTTCGGGAATTAAAGCAACCCAGTTTGAGAAAATGTTCATTAAAATACAATATACTTGCAAGTTACCATAACTTCAGAGAAAAAAATATGCACTGTGCAACTTAATATGATGCATATAAACAAGGATTCCTTGTCATATCATCTTCAAGAATAAAAGAAAAAACTTGAAATGATTCATCTTTTTAGTTTTTATGGCTAATTTGTCAATTACTGCTTTCCCCCCCTCAAAACCCCCTTGTATTACATTACAATCTATTCTTAACTGAAAAAAAAACTTATCTTTGTAAACAAGTTGGATGACTCTCTACGTGTTGATATTATCAGCTATATTGACAACGATCCCCTGTGAGTTGATTATGTATTAGATGTATAGTTTTATATGTAAGAGAGAGAGAAACATGATATGTATGAAAAAAACATGTGTTTGATGTGTTTATACTGTGAAGTGGTATGTGTGGATGATTATAAGTTGTTTTGCGGATAGTTTATTCATTTGTATATATTGGTTGGCTTGTATCAGACTAATTTGAGTAATATGGTATGTGATTTGGATTGATGTCTGGATTTTGGATTGTTAATGTAAAAGCTGGATTTGCATATTTGATTGGATGTGGATTATTATTGAATTTATAGGTTTTTGTAATTATAAGGAATTCAGAAAAAGAAATTGCAAAAACTATACAGGGATAATCCGTCTAGGTTACTATCCTAGATGGAATTTTCGTCTGGGATGACCAAAGCATGCCAGACAGAAAAGCCGTCTGGGATGAATCCCAGACAGAAAACCGTATCCCAGACGGTTTTTCCATCTGGGATACATCCTAGATGGCTTTTTCGTCTGGGATGTTATCTCAGACAGCTTTTCCGTCTGGGATGCATCCCAGACAGATTTCCTTCTGGGATAGTATCCCAGACAGAAAAAATTTCCGTCTACGATGTCCATCTAGGATGTTTTCTAGACAGAAATTTTTTCTGTCTGGGATATTCCGTCTAGAATGTTTTCCAGACGGAAAATCCATCTAGGATACTATATCCTAGACGACAACTAATTAGACGAACATCCCAGATGGAATTCCGTATGAGATAGTCTATGTAGACGAAAATATAACTGTCTAAGATGGAATTTTCCGCCTAGTATGCATCATTTTGTACCAGTGAAATCAGATTTCCATGTCTATTGCTAGCCTCTTTCACTCTTCAGTGAGTTGTATATTGCAAAGACCGGATAAGAGTATTGACAAGTCCACATGATTGAACTCAATAAAAATATCCTTAAAATATATACATCATGTTGGCCTTCTTATTTTGATGATGTTTAACAAATTATTTACATCTAATGTTGTTTGTCTAGTGTTTGTGTTTTCGTATTTATTCTAGGCAAACAACGAGTTGGAGGTTTGATGGAATCGAGCTATAACAATCATATCAAATGGAGGTTGGCGGATATAGTGGCTGAAGCAATGCAATTCAAGTTCAAGATCCAAGTTCAAGCTTCATCCGCAAGATTACCAAGTCAAGCCATTGAAGATCAAGATCAAGCTTGGGTAATTTAGTTTAGGAGTTTATATTATGTGTGTTAAGTACCTTAAGCTCAATATCATATACACACACGTATTTGGTTTCTATATATATATATATATATAGTTACATATATATACATGCATGTTTTGAGTTTTCATGTTTATAAATATGAAATTACATATTTCATATTGTGATTTGGTTTAACTACTTAGATATGAAACATATGAGTATTTGTGAAAGCAAAATGATTTCATTTTCTATTGTATTTGTAAAAATACTATATTCATTGTTTATAGACTTCATAACAATAGTTTACATCTTTCTTCAAGTCTATAAAATCATTTTGTAAAGTTTCAAAACATTGTTTAGTTTACATTTTCATGTTTTGGCCTATTCTGCAAAATGATGATTTTTCACAAATGGGAAATGTAATTTAGAAAATTCTTTTTGAAATATGTTCATATACATTTCCCAAAGTTTCATTATTTTTGGACTTTATTTGTTATTTTTAACATATTTTCAAAGTCTCAAAAATCAGCTTTAAAACCTGTTTTTCTGTAGTATCTGTTCGCGGTCGACCCGCCACGACTTGGATTCAAGAACTGAGATGATATTTGGTTGCGCTCCTCCCGCTGCGCTCGCACCGCTGGTCACGCGTCGACCGTTATAAAGCAGTCCTAGAGACCCATTCTGCCGCGTCAGCTCTCGATCGTCGCCCTTGTCCAGAGCCATTAGTGATGCGTTTTTTTGTCTTCGCTCCGCGGCTCGACCGCCACGCCGGCGACCTGCGAACGTATGGACACACCTCTAAGGCTAGTTTCTCCAGAGCTGCTTGCCCTGATCTGGTTTTTTGGTCTTTTCTTGCTTTTCTCTTACCTTTGGGGTTTCATATAAATACCCCCTTACCTCAGTTTTTATAAACAATCCAAGAGAATGTTTTAAAGAGTTTTAAAAAGTGTTTAAGCTTGTTTTAAGCTTGTTTAAGGGTTTGGTTTATGAAGAAAGTTTTACAAGAGCTTGAGGAGATTATCAAATTGTATTTTGGGCATTCAATCCATCTCTCTCTCTTGTCATCTAGAGAAGTTTTCCAGAGCTAGAATTATATTGAGTTTAGTTTTGATTTATATCTCTTTGTTCACACACAACCTTTTGAGCTTATTGTATTTACATTCATAGTATAATTTGGGGTTGTGGGTTTGTGACTAAGAGTTGTGCTAAATTGAGTTCTCACCTTGTTTAGAGAACAAATCATTTGATTTATATTGTGCTTATTGTGAGGATTCACTTGTAATACACTTGTACACCGAGAAAAGTGTGTGGTGAGAGACGGGGTCGAATCCAAGAGGAGTGGCGTCGGTTGACGTGCCTAGGGAGAGGTTGTAACCGAGCACTTGGAGGGAGACACGTCTAGTTCAACACTTAGTGGGTGTAGAGTGGGATTACAAGAGTGTGTTAGTTGTAGAGTTTTCGGTTAGCTAGAAAACCGAGTGTGTAGAAGTTCCGGCTTCCAAACCGGATTGTGATAGTGGATTTCTCCCTGGAAGTGGGGAGCGAAGACGTAGGACGGAAGGTCCAAACTCCGTGATCATATTGTGTGTTTGCATTGTTTATTTACACTATCACTCTTATCTTGTTTATGTTTATTTCACCCTTGCATTAGTTTGTATATCCTTGCATATATCTTATAGTATATCTCATTGCTAGGATATATCTCTTAGTTCATATTGCTTATCCTAGCTCATATATCTTGTTGTATTTTATACTTGCTAGGATAACTTATTATTAGTTTTAATTGGCATAAAATCAGATTAGATTAGCATAAGACCGTAATCACCCCCCTCTAGGGTCCAACAATTGGTATCAGAGCTTGGTGCTCTTTGATTTAAGGTCTAATCGCCTTGAGTTAAAGATCCAAGTTATCTTTTTGTGCTAATCTAGTGTTGATTGCTTCTTGCATATATACATTATGGATATGAACAATGCATCTTGTTTAGGTTATGCCATCAATATTGCTCCTAGATTAGATAATTTCCCCTATGCCCAATGGTGTGTTAGATTTAAACTTTTTGTTCAATCTAAACACTTTGATTTATGGGAAATTATAGATGATACTTATATTATGCCCACTATGGAGAAATCCAAGTGGAATAAAAATGATCATCGTATGTTTACAATGAATAATATTTTGTTAGAATATTTGTTAAATGCTCTTGATTCATCTATGCCTAACAAATTTGTTCATTTTGATAATGCTTTCACCTTATGGAAATTTATTGGAGGACATCAAGAAGACTTGGAGGCGATCCGACAAGCTTTGGAGGATCCTGCTTCAAGTTCAAAAGGAGCATCATGCACACGGCCACTAGGCGATAGCCCTAGTGAGGTTTGCGAGTTCAAATCCATTAATGATTTATCTAGTGATAAACTTGCTTGTGCTAGTGAGAGATTATTGCATGCCTACAAGAAATTGCAAAATGATTTTAATGATTTAAAAAGCAAGCATGAGGATTTGAAATCCGATCATGAGTTGTTAGCATCTAAGTTTGAAACTATTTCTAATAAAAATATGATCCTTAAAGAAAACAATGAAAAATTAAAATTGGATCATGTTTCTTTAACTTCAAATGTTGCTAGTTTAACTCATGAAAAAGATAATGCCATGTTAGAAGTAGAGAACATACAAAATGATACTGCTTACTTTATAAATGACTATTTATGTTCTACTTCTAATAAAAATGCATATGTGCCTAAAAATGAAGAATTGAATCTTATGAATAAATGCATTTCATCTTTAGATTCAACTTTGAAAACATGCATTAATAATTATAAGAGGCTTATGGATATGTGTGCCAAGTCTAAGAAATCATCCACTCATCATGCACACATATATAGCAAAGTTTACAAGTGCTCTATTTGCGGCTGTAAAGGCCATCTAGCTAAATTTTGCTATGATGCACACAAACATAAAAATGTCAATGCTCCTTGTGCATCTCATCACATTCACATGCTCATTCTCACAAAGTTCATTATAAGCATGCTAGTGTGTTCAAGTGTGATCATTGTGGTCGTTTTGGTCATTTGGCCGAATATTGTTTTGATTTGAAAAAGAAATCTCATTTGCCAAATATTTCTAGTAGACCACATATTTTTAAATGTGATGTTTGTGGTAGATTTGGCCATTTGGCGAAGTTTTGTTATGGTTTGACAAAATATTCAAACGTGCCAAATTTCTCAAGTAGACCACCTTTGTTTAAGAATGTTTCTCGTTTGCAAAATAAATTTAAAAGAAAATCTTTATTTGCAAATGATTCCCGTGCACGAGCTAATGGTCCACAAAAACAAATGGATCTCTTTCATTGCACAAATTGCAATCGGAAGGGTCATTTGAGTGATTATTGCTTTGACCGTGTTAGTGCACCACATATACCTAAGAGGGGCTTTGAGCTTTAATGATAGGGATCATGTCCCTAAATCTTTTGGTACCAAGAGTTCTTGGGTACCAAAACAAATTTAAATTTTAAACCAAGAATTTTAGTGTTCTTACTTTTCCTTTTCTTGGTTTTGAAAATTATGTCTTAAATTTTTTTTTGATTATGAAAACAAATTTTTAATTGATCAAATCTTTTGTTTTCATGATTATTTGTTTTGATTTTGATAAGAGGTTTATGTTTATATAACCCCCCGGATTTATTGGGTGTTTATTCCCAAATCGTGTTTACCGGATGCTAGAATGTTTATATGGGTTGGAACAAGCTTAAGAGCTTGATATATTGTTGCCTCTCTTGAAATTCTTTTGTCAAAGATTTTGTTTTTGAATTGTTGCTTTGAATTCATTATATTTCACTTATATGATGGTATTTATATGTTTGCGCTCATAGATCATCTATTCGTGCCTTATAATGTATTCTATATGTGGTTTGATCAAGTTCTACAAAGAAAGTTTTTTTTATTGATCAAACATTGTTCTTGGACTTAAATCTTGATTTATGATTTCATTTGGTTGATTTGTTTTCATTGGAAAACTTTTTGCATGATTCTCGTGTTCTATTTTTTGATTTCATAAATCTATTTTTATACACTATGTTTTTAAATTGTGTAATGAGACACTTCTTTCATATTAACATATTTATATGTGTTCTCATTATCTTTTTGTATGTGAGTTATATTTAGCATTTTTTTTAATCTATGCTTTCTCACATATGTATGCCTTTGCATTTATTTTTTACATTCATGAGGCATTTTGATAGGGGAAGCAATCCCTATATCTTTCTATGTGTTATACTCACCCATACATATTGTTAGGGGGAGCTTTCGCTCTCTTATTCATTTGGTTTTTCCCTTTTTGATGTTGTCAAAGGGGGAGAAATATTGTGAGTATATTCTTTCTTGTTTATATGCATGATATATTATACTTTGTATATTCATTTCCTTTCATGCATATATCCTTTTTGTAAATTGTTTGTCATCATCAAAAAGGAGGAGATTGTTGGCCTTCTTGTTTTGATGATATTTAACAAACTATTTACATCTAATGTTGTTTGTCTAGTGTTTGTGTTTTTGTATTTATTCTAGGCAAACAACGAGTTGGAGGTTTGATGGAATCGAGCTATAACGATCATATCAAATGGAGGTTGGCGGATATAGTGGTTGAAGCAATGCAATTCAAGTTCAAAATTCAAGTTCAAGTTTCATCCGCAAGATTACCAAGTCAAGCTATTGAAGATCAAGATCAAGCTTGGGTAATTTAGTTTAGGTTTTATATTATGTGTTCATATTTATTATTGTGATTTGGTTTAACTACTTAGATATGAAACATATGAGTATTTGTGAAAGCAAAATGATTTCATTTTCTATTGTATTTGTAAAAATACTATATTCATTGTTTATAGACTTCATAACAATAGTTTACATCTTTCTTCAAGTCTATAAAATCATTTTGTAAAGTTTCAAAACATGGTTTAGTTTACATTTTCATGTTTTGGCCTATTCTGCAAAATGATGATTTTTCACAAATGGGAAATGTAATTTAAAAAATTCTTTTTGAAATATGTTCATTTACATGTTTATATACATTTCCCAAAGTTTCATTATTTTTGGACTTTATTTGTTATTTTTAACATATTTTCAAAGTCTCAAAAATCAGCTTTAAAACCTGTTTTTCTGTAGTATCTGTTCGCGGTCGACCACCATGGTCGACCGCCCATGAGTTCAGAAACTCACTATTTACCTTTGGGGTTTCATATAAATACCCCCTTACCTCAGTTTTTATAAACAATCCAAGAGAATGTTTTAAAGAGTTTTAAAAAGTGTTTAAGCTTGTTTTAAGCTTGTTTAAGGGTTTGGTTTATGAAGAAAGTTTTACAAGAGCTTGAGGAGATTATCAAATTGTATTTTGGGCATTCAATCCATCTCTCTCTTGTCATCTAGAGAAGTTTTCCTAAACCCAACTCTAGCTTTTATTTATAATTATTTGTTGATTATCATTTCTATTAAGCTAGAATTATATTGAGTTTAGTTTTGATTTATATCTCTTTGTTCACACACAACCTTTTGAGCTTATTGTATTTACATTCATAGTATAATTTGGGGTTGTGGGTTTGTGACTAAGAGTTGTGCTAAATTGAGTTCTCACCTTGTTTAGAGAACAATCAATTGATTTTGTGCTTAATCGTGAGATCACTTTGTAATACACTTGTACACCGAGAGAAGTGTGTGGCGAGAGTCGGGGATCGTCCCAAGAGGAGTGGCGTCGGTTGACGAACCTAGGGAGAGGTTGTAATCGAGCACTTGAGGGAGACACATCTAGTTCAACACTTAGTGGGTGTAGAGTGGGATTACAAGAGTGTGTTAGTTGTAGAGTTTTCGGTTAGCTAGAAAACCGAGTGTGTAGAAGTTCCGGCTTCCAAACCGATTGTGATAGTGGATTTCTCCCCGGGAGTGGGGAGCGGAGACGTAGGACGGAAGGTCCAAACTCCGTGATCATATTGTGTGTTTGCATTGTTTATTTACACTATCACTCTTATCTTGTTTATGTTTATTTCACCCTTGCATTAGTTTGTATATCCTTGAATATATCTCATAGTATATCTCATTGCTAGGATATATCCCTTAGTTCATATTGCTTATCCTAGCTTATATATCTTGTTATATTTCATACTTGCTAGGATAACTTGTTATTAGTTTTAATTGGCATAAAATCGGATTAGATTAGCATAAGACCCTAATCACCCCCCTCTAGGGTCCAACACATCAAAGTCCACGTGTTTGCCTTACTTTATTTGTAAAGTTTCATAGTTACTTATTTTTTCGGCATCAATGGTGGAACTTGATTCTTTATTAATAGGCATATCCTAGAGCAAAATAATTTTGTTACAAACCTGTACCATGTTTTCAAGCCAGCGCCAGAAGAAATGACTTCGCAGGGGCTAATGATCAACTTGTAAATCATTTATGGGAAAGATAAGGCCGTTGGTTTAGCTTTTGAAATTGTCAAAGAAAGACGAGCTTGGATAGAAAATAAAAGAGATGAATCAAGTTCTATCAATACTAATCAAGAAGACGATAGGGAAACTATTCAAGAGAATGATGTAGAATGCATTCGCCCTTCAGAAGGTAAAGAACAAGATCCCGAAACCCATCCTGCATCGAGAACATCTTCAAAGGTGATATATAAAAGAAAGCATGGTGCCTCTAGCAACTTGGGTGAAGAGCTTAATTGATGGGCTAAAAAGCAGAATGGAATCAATTGCTTCTGCAATTTGGAAGACCGATCCTCAATTTTACACAGAAGTAGAGATATTTGTGGAGCTTTTAAAAGTTGATGGACTCAGTGAGGACGCACAGCTTGTAGCCTACGAATATCTTACTGGGGATGTAGCTCGAGGAAGGAACTTCATTGGGTTACCAATTCATCGGAGGAAAAGGTGGTTGGAGAAAAAGCTCGGATGAGCATCATACAATCTTGATATCGGTATTAGGAGGTAATCTAGTTTACACTCTAATTACATATCTACATTTTACCACCTAGTTCATAAGATTAAGGTATAATGACAAAAAAACTGTTTAACATTCCTTTGCCCAATATAACAGCCTGCCTTTCATAACAAAATTCACAAACATGAAGTCTTAACTTAAATTTAGTAACATTCCTTTGCCTAATATAACAACCTAATATTTTCACCTTATTGCTTTGTTCTCGTTTATTGATAGATTATGTTTGTTTTGTGTCTTCCTTTTTTTAATTAAATGAGTTCTGGACTTTGTTTCATCTTACCATTTCTGATGGAAACGGGGAATTACATAAGACTGTATATTATCCCTTCTCTATGCAACTGCCCTCTCATTGAAACTATTGAATGCATGTCTTTCTTTAATATTGCTGATCATGCTGGCTCTAGTCATGAAAGAGTGACACATATCATGTAGAGCTATAATTATGGTAAAAAAAAACTCCTTTTGTGTAATGGGAGAGGTTGAAAGAAATTTCTTCTCAATATGTGGTAGTGGAATACTAATCATGCCTCCTGTATTGTTCCTCTTTATTGGAATTGCTTGAAGTTGTAACCGTTGGTTGATGCATCAAAGTATCTGTTACTATATCCATGTGTATTTTCATGGAAAAGAAAAATGTATAAGCCCTAGGATTTCATAGTTGTTCGGAAAATGCTAGTCTCACTATGAGACTTGTTATGTGATTGCAAATTAATTTCTTATGTATTGGCTGTCTACAATCCACTTTCATCATTTCTGATGATTAATCCTAAGAAAAGAACCATAACACGTCAAGTGATAGTTTCATTTTTCTTCAAAAAGAATGTTAAGACTTTATTGTTTTTGATGTTTATATTGTATACTTATTTGAATTTTTTTGAATTAATTTCAAGGGATGAAGGATGCGAGATTGATGTTTTAATGGGCTCACTAAAGTTAAAAATTAAGGACTTCGGCAGATTTATCTGTCTCTTTCTTTGTTTAAGATTTTCTATATGAAATTGATTATAATAGACTTTGTTGGTTAAGATTTTCTATATAAAATTGATTGTAATAGAATTTGTGACTAGAAATGGATTATAATTTTTATTAGGAGTATCAAGACATTACTTTAGATTTGTTTGGGCTCTTTCATTCACCTTTCTTTTTGTAAATATTATGTGTGAGAAATGTATTGTAGGATCTGATCCAATCTCACTAAAACACTAGAGGGGGTGAATAGTGTTCCTTTTTAAAAATTATGCAAAGTAGATTATAATTTGCAAGAAAGATAGCACAACCACAGAAATCACAATCGCAAACACAATATTTTATAATGGTTCCACCTCCCAGGTGTATATCCAATCCCCAAGCAAATCACACTTAAGAGTTCCACTATGATTTTGAAATACTTACAAAATCAAACAGCAAACCTGACCAGTTTGCAAGACTATGCAAATTGCACACAATCTCTTCCCCAAGAGATCAAACCTCTCACTCCTGTGAGAACAATTTCCTTGTATCAACAACTTGATTCCTATAAGCCTTAAATGTGTAGTGATGTGTAGCAGTGTCTTAGGAATGTTATTAATCTCTGGAAGTTGCCTAAATAAGTTTGTAGGCTGTCTAAAAATCACAATGGATAGCTGATCCCTATCAAGCTCCGACAATGGAAGTCACAATCAGACGACTTTCTAATCACTGTATTCGCACTTCTACAATCGCTACAAACACGGCTACATTTCTGAGATGATTGATCTTGATGGTTGCTACAACAACATGACTAATATTATATTAGCAACTATTAGAGATGTTGATGAGCAGTGTAATGATTTCAGAAATAAAAGGTTGGACGTAGTTGGTGAGTTGCTTGGTAGAGAGCTGTGGGCAAATATTCATCAAAAAACACTATGGATGTTGATTCCCGTCAAGTTCCAACAACGAAAGCTACAATCAAAAAGCTTTCGCACAGACAATCGAAAGCTGCAAATGGAGGACTTTTCACATAGATCGAGAAGAGTTACAATTCAACGACACTTCCGATAACTGATGAAAACTCTATTCAGCAGTCTTCATAATCTACAGTGAAGGTTACAATCTGACGATTTTCACACTTCACAACAGCTAAAGCTAGGATTACTGAACAACGACGTGGAAGTCATCCCCGCGTTACAATTCTGGAAGTGCAGGCGACCCCCGCGTTTCCAAGCACAAGCTAAACGTGAGCGACCCTCGCGTTCATAGGGGTTCAACCAACACCGACCCCCGCGTTCCCAAACTACAACAAACCAAAACACGAGCGACCCTCGCGTTCAATGATGTTCAGCCAACACCCAACCTCGCGTCTTAATTCTAAGAGGCGACGTTGGATTTTGAACGCCGGATTGGGCGTTTGACTCGTTCAAATACGAGTTGAACAGTTTTAGAACTGTTTCCCCACGATCTGAGGAAATCACGCCCACTTAGGAGCAGATTTAGAGGGCAGTTACAACCTCTTATCCACCTATAAAAACTCAACAAACTCAACTGAGTTAAGGGCTGGCTTTTTGGAACGGAAGAGTTGGCAGCAGGTTGGATTTTCAGGATCTCAACCACTCAGGTTTGGTGATTCAACAGCAGCAACAGTAAAATCCTTGGAGATAGGATTTTTGCATCAAATTCAGAAGATCAAATCTGAGAGGATTCTTCAACAACAGAATATCAGCTTGGTCATTAACCGAATTTTCGGTTCTAACAACTCTATTAACAGAGTTCTAACTCGTTAGTGTTCTTAAACTCATTCAGAGTTACCCATCAAACTTTCCACAGAAGTTCATCGTTCCCACGAGATAAAAGACGGTCGGATCGTCAACGGAGAGCAAATTCGACATGAACAATTGAAGGAGGCACTCCATCGCTACCTTGAAGAACCTAGTTTTAAACAAAGGGGAGAATCAAATTCATTCTCCTCTCTTTTATAATCGGAATCCAAATTGTAATAGGAATACAAGTCAATTTTCTTTGTTCTTTTCTTTGTAATTTTTCCTACAAACAAAAGATGGCGACTCCGCTGGGGACTAGCTTTTCCGACGAAGAAGTGGTGGCGCAGTCCGACGTCCACCTCATGGGAACCACTGTAGAAACTCTCGTCGTGGAGTTTGATCAAGCTAAATATGAGGAAGCCTTATCCTCTGGATCGCTTAGCCCCAAGGCTAAGCATGGTGTCCGCAAGATCTCCAAGGAGATCAATTCTGTTGTTGAAGTGCCGAAGAAAGCCCTCTCCTTCGGCCAGGAACTCAAACTAGCTCTGCTAGTTGAAGATCCCATCTCCGCGTCAGCCAGACATACTTCGGGCCGCAAACGGCCTCTGGAGGAGACGAGTTCCATGAGCGTCAACGACGCTGCTGCTAAGGCTTTGAAACAAGCCAAGAAGAATGCCGCTCGTAGACGAAGAAGATCCATACGTCGAGCACACTTGCGTGAAAACCGAATGTTGGCCCAACGCGAGGACCGCGTTTCTGAAAATTCACCCGAACCTAGCGTTCCCAAGGAAGAACGCTCACTTCGCGGCAACGAGCCAATTCACCCGAACCTAGCGTTCCCAAGGAAGAACGCTCACTTCGCGGCAACGAGCCCGACTATGAGCCTTGGCTTATACAGCTGAAACGCGACCCTGAGTGGCGCGTTGTTCCTTCAAAACGCAGCCCTCAGAAGGGAGCTGTCAAAACTAAACGCGACCCTCAGGTGCGCGTTCAAACGAAACATGACTCTCAAGAGTCTGTTTCACCAACCAAACGTGACCCTCAGGGGCGCGTTCAAACAAAACAGGACCCTCAGAGGTCTGTTTCATTATTTAAACATAGGCCTCGGCCTAATGTTTACAAATCTCAACTCGACCCTCGCGTTATTTCTCAGGAACGCGACCCTAGATCCGTTCTTCAAGAACGCGATCTTCAAGAGGTCCGCCAGGTTCAGAAAAGTCAGTGTGGCTTCAAAATCCACGTTCGATAAGAACCAATCTTACCCACCCAAGGGCAGGGGGTTCCATCTCCGCCTCCGTGCCCAGGGAAAGTCTCCTCCCAAGTTCCTGATCTGTGGGAATTATTGTCGAGAGGAAAACCAATGGCACAAGCAGCTCACTCATGTCAATGTGAGAGGCTTATATCTGCAGTCCTGTCAGAATGCTATTGTTGTGCATCCACACCTCGGCAGTCTGTATTCGACAGGTTGACGAACGTCGTTAGACCTGCCAAACGACAACGCCGATACAAAAAGAAGACCGCCGAACCAGAATACCCTCAGGTCACTATCAACATGATCGGCAGAGGAAAAGCCTCGCATACCGATTCTAACGAGTCGCAAAGAAGTCATTCTCCAACTGTTAGGGAAATTTGTGACCAGTTCGAAGGAGTATATCGGAATACTCGGACTCGGACAGGAGCTATCCGTCCGATTAATTATCAAAGATTGGCCAAGGGGGTCGTTTCCGACAATGAACATTCGGCAGTCGCCGAATCTCAATCTTCAAGTTCTGTTGTCGCACGCGAGGTCTCCGCTTACACGACAGGGAACCATGAAGACATAGCCAAAAGAGTGGACGAACATCATGTCATGCTCCAGGCGCAACAGGAGACACTTCTCCAATTAAAGGATATGCTGGCCCAGCTTCTCGCTGAAAAAGGCCAAAACCCCGAGTCTTCCCGGAGAACTATGTCAAAGGGAAAGCAAAAGGCGCACGAACACTCAGATCGTGAGACTCACAACTTGGATTCTTCTTCTGACAATGAGAAGGAGATGGAAAAAGAGCTGTATCCTCAGTCCACCAAAATGGATGAACTGGAAGCTCACCTCAATGCAATCGCCAACAGAAGTGAGCTCCGTGAAGAAGGAGTAGTGCGGCCTTACCCTGCCGAGTGGGATACAGCTCCCTACCCACCGAAATTTAAGGCCCCTATCTTACAACCGTTCGATGGCACAGGATCGCCGAATCAGCACATCTACTACTTCAAATCCTAAACTGGAGATGTAGTAGCGAATGACACCATCCTGACCAGGCTATTCATCGGTACCCTTAAGGGTGTCGCTTTCGAATGGTTCATGAAACTGCCTGTCGGATCCATCCAGAAATGGGTAGACCTGGAAAGGCTATTCTTGGCCAGGTTCTTTGAGGACGATACAGAGGTCTCAGTCCCAACTCTTCTCTCCACTAAGTAAAGGAAAGAAGAGTCTGACGACACAGAGGTCTCAGTCCCGACTCTTCTCGCCACTAAGCAGAAGAAGGGAGAATCTATCAAGACCTATGTTGAGAGATTCCGAAGCATGGCATTGTGATGCCCCTCAGGTATGACCCAATCAACTTTGGTTGAAACTTGCAGGCACAACCTGCAGACCCAGCTCCTTGCTCAGATGGGGGTAGCAGAGTGTCGCTCCTGGAGACAACTAGTTTCACAAGGAGAACAAGCTGAAGAGATAGTAGCACGTGTCAAAGCTGAAGAAGTGCCGCAACCCAAGCCGCAGCAGCAACGCAATCAGCAAAATGCCCAGCGGTCTAAGGGAAAAGAGACTTTAGCAGCTGACTACACGTGAGTACCACCGCCTAATAAGCAAGGCAAGGCGCCCAATCAACAAAGAGCGCCCAAGCAATATTCGTTTAAAGAGGAGCATGTGGATACCTTATTCCAGTTGCTTCGAAAGAACAACAAGCTGCAATTGCCTGAGATCAGGAAGCCGGATGAAGCATGGAAAGTGGATGGCCCTAATTATTATCGTTATCACAGATTCCTTGGACATCCTACCAAAAAATGCTATGTCTTCAAAGACATCTTGCAGAATTTGGTGAATGCTAATGTGCTCACCTTAAAACCTGAGCAGAAGACCGTATCCACCAATATGATAGCGGTCCAATTTGGTGGCTTCCCCCCGGTGGTAACTGCGAACGGCGTCGTCCCTATTCGCAGAGAGGATTGTTCTAGCAGCATACCCAGAAGGCAATCCTGGCACTCGGTCAGGAAAAGCTTACCTGAGGGATTACGGCCAGAACGCTCCAGAAGTTGAAGAGCAGCCCCAAGACGCTGGGGGTTCTGCCCCGAAAAAGCCAGTGGACAAAGGAAAACAGAAGGAGCTCCGATTCAACAGAAATCTCCACCAAGAATCTGGAGAGTCGAGCGCTCCCTTCCAATTCAACGTCATGGCACAGTTGGCCAACATACCGGCCATAATTACTTTATACGAGCTCCTAAGGTTGTCCAAATCCACCAAGGAAGCTCTAATTGAAGCTTTGAAGAATACGGAGAGCTTCATTACTCAAGTAACTCCGACTCCCGAAGCTTCTGAAGATCAACTTTGTCTGCAATGCCTACAAGCAGCGCGAAGTCTACCATGCATATCATTCACTCAGGAAGATATGCAAGTCAAGCACGAGCATGACCGACCACTGTACTACACAGGGTATATCGGATCTTCCGAAATCAGTCGTGTTCAAGTTGACCCGGGCTCAGCGCTTAGTATCATGCCCTACAGGGTCATGCAGGTCCTAGGGATTCCCATGCACCGGCTGCACACCACCCAGACTACTATTTTCGGGTTCAATGCAAACATTACTCGACCCCTGGGAAAGATTAAACTCAGATGCCAGATCGGAGATCTTAAGTCTGAAGTAGCATGCTACATCATAGATGCGGACACGTCCTATAATCTTTTGCTAGGACGACCATGGATACATGCAAACCGTATTGTCCCATCTACTCTGCATCAAGTCATGAAGTACGCCAATAATGAGGGCGAAGTTCGAACCTTAATTGAAGAAAAATACCCCTTCCGAGGAGTGGAAAACTTCCATACCGACTTCGTCTTCTATCTGGAATCCCAGGAGAAAGAAGATGTGGACAGCGGTAACGAAGCTGACATCGAGCCAGATCCTGATGAAGATTGTCCTTGGGAATTAAACTTTGATGTAATGGGTCAGGGTGAGAGTAATAATAATGTACCGAGTGAGGGCGAGTGGTGCATTAATGAAGATTTCATTTTAGCGTATTTGTCTGATGTCTCTCCTAAAAATAAACAAATAGAGAATGATTCTAGTGCAGGTACCAACCCATGGCACGTACTGTGCACAGAGGTGTCGCTCACCTTACCAATCCAGTCATCCTTCGCTTCAGATGAAGAAGTGGAGGACGCACAGAAGGCTTTCTTCAAAGTCCCATCCAAAAGGAAAGGGCAGAAGCCGATCTGTTTTGGTAAAGTCAAACCTGAACAACTCAAACGAGGAAGTTCAGAGGAAGATGATGGAGTTCCCTAATTCCATTACCACGAGCCCAATTCTATATACTTAATGAAACGAATGGGGTATAACTTTAATGAGAAACAAGGCTTGTACTTCGAGAAAGGAAGACGAACCCCGATCCGAATGTCTCTCACTCCTGAAGGAAAACCTCCGGACTATTATCAAAAAACCGGAAGAGGCGTGGGTTACGTTACGCCTCCCCCTGCCTCGGAAAATGAAATCAGTAATTACCCGCGTCACGACCATTCATCCGGAACATCTTCATATGAGTCTGATGTCAGTGTTGGACCTTTCTTTAAAAGCCTGACTGTGAACATGGTTTCAACTAGTCATCCAGATGAAGACAATCGAATTCACCGACGATCCTTGGATCAAACGCCTCAACATCTTATGGGACATGTGTTTTGAACAACGCGAACCACCCACTGAAGATAAAGTGATCCAGATCAACATGGGAGACGAATCCAACCCCAAACCTATCTTTATCGCGGAAGACTTATCATCATCCGAAAAAGAGAATCTTATATCTCTCATCCGAGAGTATATAGATGTCTTCGCCTGGAATTATGAGGATATGCCCGGCCTTGACCCAAAGGTCGCTATGCATCGTCTCAACATCGATCCGGATGTAAAACCCGTTAAACAACAATAACGCAGGTTTCGTCCAGAGATCATGGAATCAATTGAGTCAGAAGTTAAAAAGCTTATAGACTCGGGTTTTGTTAGGTAAGAGCAACACCCCGACTGGGTGGCCAACATTATTCCAGTTCCCAAAAAGAACGGTAAGGTCCGGATATGCATCGATTTCCGCGATCTCAATACAGCTTGTCCAAAAGACGAGTTCCCGCTTCCTATCACAGATGTTATGATCGACAACACCTGCGGATATGAAAGGATGTTTTTCATGGACGGATTCTCCGGATACAATCAGATCAAGATGCACCCGGAAGACGAGAAACATACTGCTTTTAGAACACCGTTGGGGGTGTATTGCTATACGGTGATGCCCTTCGGCCTAAAAAACGCAGGGGCAACTTATCAACGTGCAATGAACACGATCTTTCACGAACATCTACGAAAGAAGATCGAGAGCTACGTTGATGATATAGCAGTAAAGAGCCAATATAAAGGCAATCATCTTACAGATCTGAAGACAATGTTCGAGATCATGCGAGCACATCAGCTGAAGATGAACCCGACAAAATCGTTTCTCGGAGTATCAAGTGGAAAATTCCTGGGATTTATTGTTACCTCCAAGGGAATTTCTCTTGATCCAGAGAAAGTGCGTGCCATTCAAGACATGCCGCCTCCGAAGAATCTCAAAGTGCTCAGAGGGTTGCAAGGTAGACTAGCTTACATTCGAAGATTCATATCAAATCTTTCAGGGCGTTGCCAACCTTTCTCTAAGCTCATGAAGAAAGGAATATCCTTTGTTTGGGATGCAGAGTGTCAAAAAGCATTCGAGGAGATTAAAAGATATCTCACTCAACCGCCAGTTCTCGTGGCCCCGATATCAGGAAAACCATTCCTGTTATATGTGAGGGCCATGGACCATTCTCTTAGGGCTTTGTTAGCCCAGAACAATGATCCTCAAAAGGCGGTCAAGGGTCAAGCACTGGCAGACTTCTTAGCCGATCATCCAGTATCAGGAACGTCTAAGTTGTATGAAGAATTACCTGACGAAGTCGCTGAAGCTTGCGTCACCCAGGAAGCTACGCAAGTGTGGAAGTTATTCTTCGATGGCGCGTCTAGAGCCAACCCTCATGGAGCAATCACCGCAGGAGTAGGAGTAGTATTAATCTCTCCAAACGGTCACGTAATCCCAAGGGGGTTTTCCCTAATCGAACCTTGCACCAACAATGTAGCCGAGTATAATGCTCTGCTATTAGGAATGCAATTTGCTGAAGAACTTAATATTCAGCACCTCGAGGCCTACGGTGACTCTCAGCTCATCGTTAATCAAGTCCGAGGGGAATACGAAGTACGCCATGAGGATTTGATCCCGTATTACTTCCCGATGCTAAAGCAAGTTCAAAAGTTCGAAGGTTTCTTTATCGAATACGTGCCAAGAGCTCAGAATGCATATGCCGATGCTTTAGCCTCTTTGGCAACTTCGCTAGCCTTGCCACCAAGGGTCGAAACAACGGTTCCGGTCATGGGACGCAAGCTATACTTTTCCAAGATTCCTATGGAGGAAAGTCCAGACAAGACAACGACAGGGGAAGTTTGTACAACCTCTATCGAGTTTGAATCTAGGGATTGGAGATTCCCATATATCGATTACGTCCTGTACAGAATTCTACCCGATGACCCTAAGGAAGCGGCCTCTATCAAACGAAAGGCCCTCCGATTCTATTATAATGCAGTCTCTCCCGATGACCCTAAGGAAGCGGCCTCTATCAAACGAAAGGCCCTCCGATTCTATTATAATGCAGTCTCTCAAGTCCTGTATCGTAAGTCACATGATGGAGTTTTGCTTCGATGCCTCTCTCGGAAGGAAGCAAAAGAGGCCCTCAAAGAAGCTCACAACGGAATGTGTGGAGCTCATCAGCCCGGAGCAAAATTAGAAGATCGCCTCCGACGAATCGGCTATTATTGGCCAAAGATGTTCTCAGATGCAGTTGACTACGCTAAACGTTGTCACGCATGCCAGATTCATGGGGACTTCATCCACCAAGCACCAGGGAACTTACACCCCACGTCGGCGTCCTGGCCATTCGAAATGTGAGGTATGGATATCGTGGGACCAATTTCCCCTCTGACGTCCAAAGGACACCGTTTCATTCTAGCTGTGACCGACTATTTCTCCAAATGGGCGGAGGCAATCCCATTGAAAGAAGTCAAGACTTCAAATTTAATCAAGTTCATTAAGCATCATGTCATCTACCGCTTTGGAGTCCCGAGGCGAATAGTTCACGACAACGGGACACAATTCGTCAGCTTTGGGTTTTAGAGATTTTGTGACAAATTCAGAATCCAGAGTGTCGCATCTACGGCGTATTATCCACCAGCGAACGGTCTTGCAGAGGCTTTCAACAAAACCATAGTGAAGCTTCTCAAAAAGTTTCTTTCTAAAAGCCGACGCGATTGGGATGAAAGACTCGGTGAATGTCTGTGGGCTTACCGCACGACGGTGAGGACCCCTACAAGAGCTACACCATTCTCTTTGGTATATGGCTGTTCTCTGAGAGTGGCTATTACAACTGGACTCACAGAAGAAGAAAAACATCAGCGACGTCTGCAAGAACTTAAAGCCTTAGACGACAAACGACTTCAAGCTCAGCAGCAGATTGAGCTATATCAAGCCCGTATTTCCAAAGCCTATAACAAAAAGGTCAAGGAACGGATCTTCAAGAAAGGCGACTTAGTTTTGGCCAACAGACGACCCATGGTGATGACACACAAAACCAAAGGGAAGTTTAATCCTAAATGGGAAGGGCCCTTCGTAATAGAATCGGTCTATTCGAACGGAGCATATCGCCTCATCGATCAAAAAGGAGACAGGCTCATGATGCCAGTTAATGGGAAGTTCCTTAAGAGATATTTCCCGTAGATCATGTAGCCCCCTAAACCCCAGCTGAATCAGGCTGGGGGTTACCTATTCATAGTGTAATTCTATCTTGTATTTCGTCAGGTTAACACTACACCTCTGACGATTGAAATTTTCTGGAATTATTCTAAATAATCAATAAAGAGAATTTCAATGGCATTTGCATTATTTTTCATTGTCCTGAATCAGATTTCAACAAAAGAGATGATGAAAGCCAAAATGATATCATTTTCATTCAATATTGTTAATCTGGATACAAAACAAAGACAATCAAAATGAAAATGATACAAACTTATTCCCTCCGCTAAAAGCAATTCAAAATCCTAAGCATTGGGGCTCATCAACCTAAAAGACTTGAGCTTAGACTTCAAAGCCAATATTTTCTCCTCACGAGCCTTTTTGACTTCCTCTGTTATCTTGTTCTTGAGCTCCTCTTCATTTGGGGCTGCTTCTGCAATCTCTCGCCTAATCTTATCGGCGGCCACAAGTTCATCGCAATACCCTTTGAAAAGCTCTTCACAGTAAGTAGCTAACCCTTTTATGACTTCCATGTCACCCGCTAATCGAGCAGTTATCTGAGATTGCTCAATACCAGCACGGGTAAGCTCGATCGCAGTATCCCGAATACCTGAAGCAAAACTGCCCAAGTCCACTTACACTTGAAGATGTTCCCCACGTAGGCGAGCAATACGAGAATCTGTTTCGGATAGACTCTTCTGAAGAGCTTCTTGCTGCTGTACTTTCAAAGTTCTGGCCTGAGAAAGAGCCCGATCCACTTCTGGTTCGATGGCATCGCGTTGTAGCATTGAAAGGAATTCTAATTCATATTCCAGAATAATAATGCTCTCGCGACAATGTTCAGTCCACAATGCATTCCCCTGGTCCCTAATTTTAACGAGACACCCCAGCAGATGGGGTTCAAAGACTTTGAAACTCACGTCCCCGAGACTAACGACATCGATAGTCATTTGCATCCAGTACTCTAATTGTTCGATGAGCTTCCTTAAAGTTTCCGAGCTTGGGGGTGGAGCAGTCGGCGGATAAATAAAGCAATTCTCATAGTCAGTGCGAGTAAAGGTATGCGCAGCTTCAGATGATAACTTTTCGGTCGTATTCGGCACTGAACCTGATGTAGCCGGTTCTTGCTCATCTGTTGTAGTTTCAAGGGCGGGAGGAGCAGCTTGAGGTGCGACAGCCTCTCTGTTCTCGGGAAGTCCAACAGATGCAGACTTCATCGCGTCCCCCATCAATTTAGCCCTCTTGGAGTTCTTGGCGGGGACAGCCTTTCTCTTCATCGCGTCCCCCATCAATTTAGCCCTCTTGGAGTTCTTGGCGGGGACAGCCTTTCTCTTGCGAGTTCTTCTATCATATTCGCCTTCTTCTGCCGCAGTAAGGGCCCTCTTCCCCGATCTCAAAGAACGGAGTTCAGGAGTAGGGGTCTCTACAGGAATTCCCTCAGCCACCTTATCTTCAGGAGCAGGAATTCCCTCAGCCATCTTATCTTCAGGAGCAGGAATTCCCTCAGCCACCTTATCTTCAGGAGAATTCGCAGTTGGCAACCCTTCTTCAGTCCCTGCATGAACCTCTTCCCCAGAAGGCTCAATGGTAGGCAACTCCTATGAGGCTTCAACTGTTCCGGCCGCCTCTTGTTCACAGGAAGGATACTCCTCTATCCCTGGCAAACGACTCTTGGTAGAACGACTTCTCGATTTATACAATTCCCGAATCTCGCTTATGCATGAAATATGAATATCGTATTCTGGGATTCGAGAAACCTCATCAAACCAGGCGCGAAAGTCCACAACGGTAGAACAACCAGGCGGTGAATTGGGTAAGGTAAAGTGTGCATGAGTCCCTCCGGCAAAGAAGAAGAACCACGCACGAGCCCCTTCGTACAGATTCTCGATTTGGGCCAATGCCAGATTGGGATTACCGACATAAAGTTGATCATATCCGAATTGTCTGGTGAATCTAGAAGGTGTGTAAGGCTCAATGATACACTTCTCCCTCAAGCGGTACACCAGATAGCCTAAACGGATCATGAGAAGCCATCTGAAAGTGCCCTCTTCTAATGAAGACGAACCCTCAAAAAGAATGTCTGAAAAGTTGGCATTCTCTTTAGCTCTGTCGAAATTAAGGGCACAACAGAAAATTTTATAATTGTCTCCCCGAGACAAAAGATGTCGAGCCCGGACTATATAAGAATTAGTCCACGTGGCCGACTCTAATCTCTGTACAAAGGTAACATAAGCATCATCGCCCTCAGATACTCCCGTCATCAATGAAGGGCAATGCAACACGAACCAGGCCACCAAATACGTATACGGCACATGTACGCGTGGTGGAGAAGCCTTCTTAACCTTCTTCCCGGCAATCTTAATGCCCGGGGCTCCGAGAAGTTCGAAGGTCAACATCCGTAAGCCGCTCTGCATGCAGCTTACCATAGCAGTGAGAAGACTCACGGGTCTCCCATGCGCTAGTAAAACAGCTGGGTATACAACCTCAGCTAATATTGCCTCTACTGGTTTTGACGGTACTACGCTTCGTTTCAACCAAATCATGAAGAAGCCTGCAAGAAGAGCCGTGTCAGAAATAGGAACTGTGGCTTGGTGGTGGAAACTCTCAAAGTCAACACCAGCCTCAAAGTTATCCTCTGCAAGCTCTGTCTTGTAAGTAGCACTGGAAGCTTTAACTCGGGTTTTAGCATCCTTAAGAGAAATGGCGGCAACACGAGACACAGCTATGTCTTTCCGGTTCAAGTTCTGAAAGAGGTATTCCGCCCACACGGTGTGCATGATTCCCCCTCCGCGCATTCCGACGACCTGGGCACATATATGAAAGTGACACATCAGCTCCCAGAAAGTAGAATAGACTTCTGGATGCGCCGCCCTCAATAGGGAAAGCTCCTCGGTGGTAGGGATGAATTCTTCGTATGGCATTTTACCCAACGGCAACCCCGATACCGCTTGCATCTCGTGTAGAGCAAAACCCAATTCCCCTATGGGTGTGAAAAATGTGCAGCTGTCCGGGTTATATTTCTCCAATATAGCAAATAAATTGTGATGGCTTTGCACAACCCCCAGTCGAGTAGCTAGCACAGGAATAGTGAGACCTGATTGAGCGAGTGACTCCTTAAGCTCCTCAAGAACGAAGTCAACCATACGGGTCCACCAGCCTTCTTCTCCGGAACAAACCCATCCTGGGGACCTGAACATTTGGGTAGAGAATTCATCCTGAACTGCAATGAATTGACGAATGAAGATATTCTCTGGACGCGACATCTCCTGAATTGGATCTTTCTTCTCAAATAAACCGGGTCTTAACCCCTTGAGTTGTCCCCCGATTTGTGTACGAGCCCGCCGACCAAATCCAAGCGACACATTCTCTTTCTCTTTAACTATGTCGAAGGTCAAACCCCGACGACAGCTCACATTCAAGAAGTAAGAGAGTGGGTACATCCTCTTCATGTTGGGGAGGAATAAGAAGCGATTATTAACTCTCCGCAGCAACTTTGAGTCCTCCACATGTATAAGATGGTCATCGATTGCTATACGATCTCCGAATATGAATGCTGGTTTGGGAAACTGAGCACGACCGATAGGGGTCTCCATGTCCAAGTCAGTGATTAAAATTCTGAGAGTAGAGCATCGGGGGAATTTAATCATGTCCGTTCTCTCCGAATCAGGGAAAGTACACAGTGGAATTCTGCTCTGAAGACTGAAGACCAAATCTCTTCATTGAACTAAAACCAACAACAAATATTCTCTATAATCCCAAAAGTCAACTAAGCCAATTAACTTGATAAAAATAAATATTCCTCAACTCCAAATAAATCTCAACCTAAAGAAAGAATCTCATTATTACAAACTCTCAATTCATCATCTAAACATTAAAGACTTTATTTAACCTTCGTCTAGAAGACAATAACAATCTCGAATTATTCTTTGTTTTGTT
>NW_017972283.1:514500-514691 GCF_001876935.1 Asparagus officinalis
GAAATGAAAATGATACAAACTTATTCCCTCCACTAAAAGCAATTCAAATCCTAAGCGTTGGGGCCCATCAGCCTAAAAGACTTGAGCTTAGACTTCAAAGCCAATATTTTCTCTTCGCGAGCCTTTTTGACTTCCTCTGTTATCTTGTTTTTGAGCTCTTCTTCATTTGGTGTTGCTTCTGCAATCTCTCG
>NW_017972284.1:0-1595 GCF_001876935.1 Asparagus officinalis
CATCCGCTGCCAAACGCAGCTTCCAAGCCGCCAAACGTAGCTTCCAACAAGATGCCAACGCAGTTTCCAGCCGCTGCGTCCGAGCTTTCAGACATTGCGTTCAAGCTTCCAAACACTGCGTTTGAACGCAGAATTCGCAGTCAGAACGCGGGCCTGCGTTTGACTCGTTCAAACACGAGCTGAACGGTTTCAAAACCGTTTTCCACGATCTGAGGGGATCACAACTCCACTCAGGAGTGATTTAAGGGGCGGTTACATCCCATTAGCCCCACTTAGGAGCGAATTAAGGAGGTGGTTACACCCCTTAATCCCCTATAAATAACTAAAAATCAATTCAGTTAAGGGTCGGTCGGTTGGAACTTCTTGGCTCGTCAACAGGATCCTTATCCTTCGATTGGAGCTTTGGAGATCGGCAACAAGATCTTCTTCATCCTTGGCTTATAACCGACTTTCGGTTAAATCAACTCTTTCATAGAGTTTTAAACTCGTTAGAGTTCTCCACAACGTCAAATCGTGAGGAGAAGACCACGTTCCAGTGAAACAAGACATCGGATCGTCAACGAGAAGCAAACTCGACCCGAGCATTCGAGGGAGGCCTCTCATCGCCACCGTGAAGAACCCAGATTTAAACAAAGGGGAGAATCCAGATCATTCTCTTCTCTTTTGTAATCAGGAAATCCAATTGTAACTGAGATTAAAGGAATACAAATCAATTTTCATTCGTTTCTTTTACTGCAAATTTTCCCACAAACAAAAGATGACGACTCCGCTGGGGACTAGCTTCTCTGACGAAGAAGTGGTGGCGCAATCCGACGTTCATCTCACTGGAACAACCGTCGAAACTCTCGTGGTAGAGTTTGATCAAGCCAAGTATGAGGAAGCCATTTCCTCTGGATCCCTTAGCCCCAAGGCTATGCGCAAGATCCACAAAGTCTCCAAAGAGACTAAAGCTCCAACTGTTGCTCCTATGCCGAAGGAAACCCTCTCCTTTAGCCATGATTACTCGGACAGCCCCTCCTCCTATGGAGTGGGCTCAGCTTTAGCCAAACTCGCGCCAAAGCGACGAGTATCGGGTCACAAAAAGCCCATCGCGGAGACCAACTCCGTCAACGCCGACGACATCATTGCAAAAGCCTTAAAACAGGCCAAGAAGAACGCTGCTCATCGAAGAAGAAGGTCTCAGCGACGGGCACAACTTCGAGAAAATCGATCCTCCAACCAACGCGAGCTTCGCGTTCGTGAGCCTAAACGCAACCATGTGCTCTGCGTTTCTGCTTCAGAACGCAAGCCTCGCGTCCATGAGCCCAAACATAGGCTCTGTGTGAATAAGACTGAACGCAGCCCTCAGAACTGCGTTTCACCAGCAACACCTGGAGCTCAGGCATGCGTTCGGGTGACCGTTCGGGTGACGAAATCTAATACAGAACCTGGTGTATACCGTGGAGCTTCGGGGCGCTGCCCCGAACCCCGCCGGGGGGTATTCCATCCCCCCCCGGACCCCCGAATACTCTGCGTACGCCCCCTGGACCCCCGGCTCGCTGACCGGGCAGCGAGACCCCCGAATACTCTGCGTAGCGTGACTAGATTGAGGGGCG
>NW_017972285.1:0-98341 GCF_001876935.1 Asparagus officinalis
TCTCGGTCCACTTTCTGATGAGCGAGTCAAAGTTCCTGTTCAAGATCATTTGGGTCCGATGAAGAAGCCCCGGACGACGCAACATGCTGGGGATCGCCGTCACCTCCAACATGACAAAGAGACCAGGACAGCTACGCGCACCAACTTGCGCATCGAAGTCCAGGAGCCCGTCGAGAAATCACGCCCAAAAAGGCATGTATCGAGGCGCGTGACTTTCGAAAGCCCTAAGAAAGCAATTCCCCCTCAGAAGGAAACATTATCGTCCGATGACGATAGTGTTATACCTGAGAAGTCGTGCCAACACACGATAGGTTACTCCGATCGTCAAGCAGACGAGTTGTACTATCGTGCTGGGGGTACGAATAAAACCAGGAAAAGGAGTTCCCAAGAACAGGAAACTCAGTGCCCCTGTTCCAAACTCATTCGGGCAGTATTGTCTGAATGCAGCTGCATCAAGGCGGTCCCCGAACGAGTTTTAGTTTTCGAGAGACTCAGTACTGAAACGCCGAAACCAAGGCCTAGGCATTTCCGACGAAGAAAAACGATGGTTGAAGAGGGAGAATTTCCGAGGGTCACCACCAACATGACCAGCAGAGGGACGTCGGCACGAGACAATCTCGAATCGATTCTGAAAGCATCCCGGCCTAGAACCCGTTTGTAGTCCGGAACTATCAAGCGAACAACCTATGGTAGGGTTCGAACAAGACTCCCTTCAGAAGATGAAGAATCTGATGCTGGCTCCACGGTTGCATCAGACAATACAGTATCCAGCGAGGGACAACCCCGCGAGGAACTTATGATAAGCGCGGAGCAAGTGGCCAAAATGCTTGAAGATGCCTTAGCTAAGCAACAGGAAACCTTTAGGTTCGAAATGCAGATGGCCATGCAAAACATGAGAGAAATGCATGACCAACAAATCCAAGCATTGACGAACCAGCAAGGCGAGCCAAGTCGTCGTAACCCGGTTAATCTGGAAGACGAGGATACGAATGAAGCTCGTAATACCAATAATCCTCCCGTTAATGCAGGGGGTGGTAACAAGAATGCTAGTGAGAACACAGATGAAAATCTGAAAATTAAAAATCTCGAGAGCAAAATCAATACATTGATTTCTGCTCAAGAGATGAAGAAAACAGGCATTCCTTGCCCATACCCAAGAGAGTGGGAATCAATCCCATATCCGGCGAAGTTCAACCTAATTAACTTCACGCCGTTTAATGGGATGGGTTCCCCCACTCAACATTTGATTTATTTCAAATCGCACCTGGGAGTTATCTCCGGCAATGAGCCTCTGATGGTGCGGTCATTCATTGGCACTCTTCGCGGAGCCGCCTTCGATTGGTATCGCCGCCTCAAGTCAGGAAGCATAAATAGCTGGGACGACATGGAGACCAAATTCCTCTCTAACTTCTTCGACGACGACACAGAGATATCCATTGGGTCGTTGCTGGATGAGAAACATAAAGACGGGGAATTGGTTGACACATTCGTCAAGAGGTTCCGGAACAAGGCGATGAACTGTTGGGACCCGATCACCGAGGAATTCATCCTCCAAACTTGCCACAACAACCTCGCATTGGACGTGTTGGAAGCAATGGGAACAGCACCTTCCAAGACATGGAAGGATCTGAAGGTCCGAGGAGAGCAAGCCGAGCGATTCCTCAGAAGAAAGAAGGCGGAGAGAGGCCAACAGGCGACAAATGCTCCAGCACAGAATTTCAACCCAAGGGGGAAAGGTAAGGCACATGCTAATGCAATTGATGCTAATCAAACCTTTCAATTGCAACCTCAGCGACAACAGCAGCAGCAACGAGCGCCACAACAATCACAGTCACAATGGCAACAACGGCCTCAGAAGCAGAAGTCTTCAGAGCCAAGATTTCCCAAAGTGTACTCCTTCAAAGATGACGAAGTTCCTGGCATCTTCAAGTACTTGTTGGAGAACCATAAAATTCAGCTGCCAGCGATTGTGGATCAAGAAGGGGCTAACAAAGTGACGGATCCGAGATATTGCGCATACCACAGAGCGGTCCATCACCCTACCAAGTCGTGCTACCACCCCAAGGACAAGATCCAGGCACTAATTGATGTAGGCGTCATAACCCCGAAACCGTCCAAGAATGTTGGAGCAAATGGGAATGAAAACAGTAAACGACGACCCGCATGGACAGCGCCAAAAAGGACTTGTGCCACATACAGCTCCAAACGGCGAAATCCTCTGGGTTCACCCCGACCTGATTGAAGATGAACAATGGGCCGGATCGTCATCCAAGAAGAAGTCCAAAGGGAAAGGAAAGTCCTGCTGCGGAGTCTCTGCTATCCCAGGAGAAGATGACGAAAGAATCATAGCTTTCCCGCTCTCTGAAGAAGAACAAGAAGTTTTTGCGACCCGAAGCGGAAATGAGTATCACTACAACTATCCACCACCTAGTGAGCAGGGGGTGAATAAACGGGGACCAGCCAAAACTCTCACAGAGATGGGGGTGATCACAAGTCCTACACCGGGCGTCCGGGTTTCAACTGCCCCTATTTTGGACAGGATGTGGATTGACAGATTGTTGCGGCACATCTCAATCAGTGTCGCCTCGGAAACTTGGTCCCGACAGTGGACTGATCGATTTCGAAATCTCTTTACGAAGTCGTTAACTGACTCCGACTTACGCTGCTTCTCAGCGAGGAGAGTGGCCATTGACACTTCCGTGTCGTCGTCGAAGAAGCGGGCGAGGAAGAGCTTTTCGACGTCGGCCCATGCCTTGATGGAGCCAGGCTCCAGTTTGCGGAACCACTCAAAGGCCACCCCCTTGAGGGTACCTATGAATAGTCGGGTGAGAATGGCGTCGTTCCCGGTGAGGAATCCGGTCTGCGCCATGAAGTAATAGATATGTTGCGAGGGTGACCCCTTGCCATCGAACTGCACCAAACTGATTGGTTTGAACTTCGCCGGGTATGGGACCGTGTCCCATTCGATAGGGTAGGGACGTACCACCCCCAGCTTGTTCATGTTTTGCTGAAGCTTCAGCGCGTTCAGTTGGTCCTGGAACTCGTCGAATCTTTTGTCACGGGTGCTATCCGCGGTGTGCGACGTTCCTATCGATGTTTTGGAGGAGTAATCGGATTGTCGATCATCCTCCGTCTCAGCCGCTGGACGGTGAGGTGGTACCCATTCTTTATCCCTAGTCTGCCGGGGCAAGGGACGTTGGGTTCCCTTCTTTTTCTTCTTGCTCAGCAGTTGCTCCATCATCTCTCTTAGAGAGTCGATGGTCGCCTGCTGTGCCTCCAACTTTTGAGCCATTGTCTGCTCGTGGTTGGTATCGGTCATGTGCGCCCTCGCCTGCGCGTCTTGACTTGAGCGCGAGGTCTGGGATGTGGCCGCCGCCGAATGAACCTCATCTTCGCCGCAGGAGGGAGGTATTAGGGTGGAATAGTCAAACCCAATACTTACCCCCCGGCGACTACGGGTTCGCTGGAATATGCCTTCCTGTCGGCGTCGAGCGAACCGGGTGTTAGGTCTTAAGACGGAGTCCGAGTCTGGCGAGTCGGAGAGTACCGCCTTCCCTTTATCCGTCATGTTGACTGTGGCGGATGAGAGTTCCAGGTCGTCAGCAGCGCGTCTTTTCTGGTGACGGCGCCTTCGACGGGAGGGCCTCGGTCGAGAGGCCTGTTGAGAAAGCCTCTCAAATACCGAAGGTTTCGCCGTTCCAACGCATTGGCAGTCGGCGAGGACCGTGTGGATGAGTCTCTCGCAATGACACTGAGGATTCGCCTCGTGAATAGTGCGTTTGCGAGTCAAGAATTCTCTGAGGTCTTCTACGGGTGGTTGGTGACAACCCCGGGCCTCAGAAGAGTCGCTCTGGTGAGCTGACGAGAGATTTTTGGGCGCTCTCTCTGGCGCGTGTTGGGTGGAACGCCTTGGTGTTGGAGTCAGGCGATCTCGCCTTGACTGGCGAGTCTTCGCGTTTGAGCGAATTCCAGTATGTGGGCGAGTTTCGACCCCGTGTTTAGAAGAGCGGGTTCGGGAGGAACCGCCTATTTCCTTTCCTTTACGTTTATCCGCCAAATGATTATGGCGAGGCTCGCCAGCCTTCGAGGATTCGCCTACTTGGGTAAGCTCGTATGCTCGGTGTGGTTTGTTCGCATCAGGGATATGACCTGAGAAGCGAAGTCCTCCTGAGCGGATGGCTCTGCTGTCCTCGGTTGACGCTCCTGATTTGGAGGGCCTTCCGAGGTCGGGCAGCTTGCCTTCCTGTCTAGTGTTTCTCGGGCCTGTGTGATGGTTCAGGCCATTATGAGAAATGGAGGTTTGGACCCCCTGTCTGACGGGTGTTTGCCGTCGCTGTTGGTTAGTTCTCCCAGCGGGGAGAACGTCACCGTGGGTTGTGGCATTGCGGTTTGTGCCGGAGTGAACCGGCGCTTCCTCCGAGGTAGGTGTCTGTGTGGACCGCTTGGCGATCCATCTGGCAGACCCTTGCCTCTTGCGCTCGATCTCTGGCTTGGCCTTGATCGATCGCGAGGGAGTGGGCTCCTCCGATGAGACTCGGTTGGAACCCTCGGGTGCGGAGGCTTTGACCGTCTGAGGTCGGCCTCGGCGCACAGCTCTGTGGCGTTTGCGGGACGCATTGCCACCCGAGGAGGAGGAGGACAAGTATTCTTCGTACTTGGCCTGGTCGAACTCGATTTCGAGGGACTCTACTGTCGTCCCGATAGTAACCTCATCAAACTGAGCCACCACCATTTCACTCGATGAAACAGCTGCTCCCACTGTGGTCGCCATCTTCTGTAGGGTGAAAATTTGATTCTTCCGAAGAAAGGAGTTTCGTTTGTATTTATAAGAAAGCTTATTACAAACTAACAAATCAAATGTTTACAACAGAAGCAGAGGGAAGGCCCTCTTTGTTTTGTGTGGGGACTTTAGGTGGCTATAGGACGCTTCGCTCGATGCTCGGGTCGAGTCTGCTTCCCTTGGACCGTTTGAATGAGGTTGCTGGAGAGCTTCAGTTCGCAGTAGAAGCTCGGGGCAATGGAGTTCGGGTCTGCTTGGTTCGTCGGCGATCGGAGCTCGGAACTAGGCAGCAGTGCTGTAATGCAAGGATTTGCTAACAGCTTGGTCTCAACTCTTTTTTCTCCAAGTTTTGCGACCTCTCTTCCATCGTGCTGGAAGGGGTTTTTAAATGAAAGAAGGACAGCTTGACTTCTCCTTGAATTGTGGGATGTGACCACATCCTCTTCAGAGACGTCTCGCCGTTCCTCGATACCATGAACGGTCATTCCAGGGATTGTGCTCTATGTCCTGTCACCTACGATGGGAAGGCCCATTCTAGTATGTGAGGCAACAAACGACTGCTATCCGAGCGGATTTGACCAGCATTAATGAACCGCATTTATGAGTTCGCAGATCGATGAAGTGTCTGTCCGATCACTTGTACTGTGCGTGACCGCCCGGCGTGCTTTGAGCACGACGCTTTCTCCTTTCCGGTCAGGAGAGGCGGTGAAGTAGGTGTACAGTACTCGAGTGGGTCTAGCCAGCTTGCCGAGTGCCGGCGGATCCAGCTCTCGGCTCAGACAGCCGAGGTGAGTCGCATTTATGAATGCTCAGGTTGACTCGACACCTGTCCAGCTCCTTCGCGCTGTGCGCACTGTGGGCGGCCGTTTGACGGTCCTGGGGTACTGTGCTCTCTCTCCCTTCGGGTCGAGAGAGATGGGAAGGTCCATCTCAGCACGTGGGGTAGTGGATACCCAGCTGTACTGACGGTTTTGGGGCTTGCTGGCGGATTCGACTCCGAACTCGGGCAGGCGAGTTGAGCGAAGAGCGAATTTCCGCCATCCTGATCGACCCTGACTCATGCTGGCGAGTCGACCGTTAGGCGAACCTGGACTTGAGTACAGTCGACGTCTACGCGGTTTAGGTCCGTGCCAGAGAACTGGGCGTGCGAACTCTTCTCGTAGGCAAATTTCCTGTAGACCAATAGAGGTATTTTTTACCGTCTACAATCACATCAAGGACTTGAAGACGATGTTCGATCTCATGCGAAGCCATCAATTGAAGATGAACCCTACTAAATCTTTCCTTGGAATGTCTAGCGGAAAATTCCTTGGATTCGTCGTCACCACTAAAGGTATACACATTGAGAGAGAATGCCTCGCATTGGTATTCGCGATGCAAAAGATGCGGCATTACTTGGTTGGACAGACGATTTACGTCATTTCCAATGTTAATCCAGTACGGGTGTTTATGACGCAACCAGCCTCTATGAATTGGCGGTTAGCGAAATGGGCCCTTCTCTTATCCCAATATGATTTGCACTTCAAGCAACAGAAGTCGATCAAAGGACAAGCGATTTGCGAACTTTTGGCGGCAAACCCGACCAAGCCACGAGGTTAACACTACGTCGCACCAACAAGTATGGCAATTATATTTTGATGGTGCTTCAAGGTCAGTTAACAGGGTAATAACCCCGGGAGGTTCTACAGTTTCCTCCGGGGTTGGAGTTGTCTTAATCTCCCCGAGAAAAGAATGTGATGCCTCGAGCTTATTCATTGACTAGTCTGTGCTCCAATAACGTAGCCGAATACAACGCGCTTCTCATTGGGCTCAGTTTCGCTAAGGAGCTGGGGGTCGAATATCTCGAAGCCTTTGGGGATTCTCAACTGATAGTCAACTAAGTCCGTGGAGAGTATGAAGTCAGGAACCAGGACCTGATCCCGTACTACCAGGAAGCCATCAAAATGGCAGAATCTTTTGAAGAATTCTTTATTGAATACATCCCTCGTCTCCAGAACGCTTATGCGGATGCACTGGCAGCACTAGCAGTATCACTTGCGCAGCCTCCCGAAACTGAGCTTTTAGTCACAGTAAGGACGTTGGGTCTGAGTCCCGAGATTGGCATTTTCCCATCATTGACTACGTCCAGTATGGTATTCTGCCAGAAGACGTAAAAGAAAGGGAATCAATTCGCCGAAGAGCGCCAAGATTCTTCTATAATGCCGAGACCCATACGTTATACCGTAGAGGGTACGATGGTTTGTTACTCCGATGCCTTTCGAACAAAGAAACAGAAGAAGTTCTTAAGGAAGCATACGAAGGAGAATGTGGGGCACATCAGCCTGGTCCCAAACTATATGATCGCATCAGGAGAATGGGATATTTCTGGCCAACGATGGTTCGAGATGCAATCGAACACGCACGAGAATGCCACGCTTGTCAGATACATGCGAATTATATGCATCAACCGCCAGAGCAGTTGCACACGTCAACCACGTCATGGCCGTTCGAGACACGGGGTATGGACATTGTCGGTCCTATTTTTCCCCCTTCAGTCAAAGGCGATCGATTCATCCTCCCAATTACAGATTATTTCTCAAAGTGGGCTGAAGCAATTCCGCTCAAGGAGGTGAAGACGAACAACGTCATCAATTTTATCAAACATCATGTCATATACCGACACGGCGTGCCAAGACGGATCATTCATGACAACGGTCCACAGTTCATAAGCAACGCCTTCGTCAGGTTTTGTGACAAGTTCAAAATTCAAGATGTTTCGTCAACAGCTTATTATCCCGCTGCGAATGGATTAGCTGAGGCGTTCAACAAGACGATCATCAAGATCCTGTCAAAGCTCGTGAAGACCAATAAACGAGACTGGGACGATAAACTCGGTGAAGCACTCTGGGCTTATCGCACCACCATACGCACGCCTACGGGAGCTACTAGAGATTCAAATCCCGTCACTTCGGATCGCTCTCGCAACTGAGATGACGACAGAAGAACACCATCAAAGGCGTCTCGAAGAACTCGAGAGGTTGGATGAAAAGCGCTTGGAGGCTCAATAACAAATTGAGTTATATCAAGCCAGAATATCTAGGGCTTTCAACAAAAGGGTCCGACAGAGAAGCTTCAAGGAAGGAGATTTGGTCCTCGCTGCTCGCCGACCGATAATCCAAGGAGATTTGGTCCTCGCTGCTCGCCGACCGATAATCCTTAATTCCAAGAAGAAAGGTAAATTCGAACTCAAGTGGGAAGGACCGTTTGTGATAGACACAGTCTACTCAAACGATGCATATCGCCTGATTACTCAAGAAGGTACCAGGCAATTAATGCCAATAAATAGGAAGTTCCTGAAAAAGTACTATCCCTAGTAAATTCAGGATAACCCATTTACCGGGAAGTTCCTTGAAGAATATTACACTTAATATTCTAGAGGATAACCCAAAATCTTTTTCACCACCAAAATCCCTCACTGATCAATTTCAATTGACAGTGGGTCCACTAAAAATGTCTTTCTGGCCCTCTTGACTCTTTCCATGAACAAGAGGTCCACTTTCATTTCGGAGTCCCCTTTCGATAAATGAAAGAATTCCCTTCTTCTTCTCTTTGGGTAAGCCCTCTCGTGGCTATGACCAAAGTCGAAGTTTCACTTCGATAAACGAAGAACTCCTTTTCAGTTTAGATAACCAATCCTATAAAAGGCATGTTTATCTTGATTTTCCAGATTCTCGGAGTGGAGATCCCACTTCTAGTTTCTTTTGCGCTGGAAATAGAATATAAAATTCTTCCTTTCCAGAATCAAGGAATAGAATATAAAATTCTTCCTTCCTTGTATTCGGGTTTGCCTTCACCCTAAAAGAAGACCGGGAAATAGAATATAAAATTCTTCCTTTCCCGCACCAATCTTTCCAAAATTTGTCAATTTAGGATTCATCCTAGGAAGTTTATCCCGAATCCTAAGCAGGGATAAGTCTGCGCCTAACACGCGCTGCCGGTTTAGTCTTTTTCCGCACAAAAAGACACCAGAGTCTGATTCTGGGGTATTTTATCCTGAAACCTAAGCAAGGATAAGTCCGCGCTTAACCCGCGCTGCCGGTTAGTTCTTAACCGTTAAAAAGAACACCCGTTCACATATTCAACATTGTGGCAGGTTGTTATTAATAACACCAAAATCCATGCCTTACACGCATGGGGAATTTCATCCTGAATCCTAAGAAAGGATATGCCGACGCCTAACACGCGTCGCCGGTTTAGTCTTTCTCCGAAGAAAAAGACACCAGAGTTCGATTCTAGGGAATTTTATCCCGAAGCCTAAGTAGGGGTAAGTCAGCGTCTAAAACACGTTGCTGGGTAGCCTATTCCCATAACAATGGCGAAGTCTACATATTCGAAGTTGTAGCATCAAGTCTAAGGGAGTTAATTCCTTTAGCACAACGTCACATGCGAAACGGATTTAGATAATTCGCATGCTAGCCCGACTCAAACGGTAGTCGGTAAAGACTAATCAAACCCGTTAAAGGCTGGGGGTTAGCTAAAAATCCTAAAGTCAACACCTAATACGTGTCGCCGGGTAGCCTATTCCCGTAACAATGGCGAAGTCTATGTATTCAATATCATAGCACAAAGTCTCAGAGAATTTACTCTCTTAGCACAACGTGACATGCGGAACGGATTTAGACAATCCGCATGCTAGCCCGACTCAAACGGTAGTCGGTAAAGGCTCATCAAACCCGTTGATGGCTGAGGGTTTGCCAAAAATCCTAAAAGCATTATGGTCAATCATTTCAAACGGAATGAGGAATCATAATAAAGATAAAGACAAAAATCAGGTCCACTAAAGAGAATCAAATGTCAAGGTTTTCAGCAAATAAAATCATACATCAAGCCCATGGCTAAAAACCTGCTGACTAAACTCAGACAGCTTCTCATCATAAGCTCGCCTAAGCTCCTCCTGCAACTCAGCTCTGATAGACTCTTCGTTCGCGGCTAAAGTCCTCACAGCAACCTCCTCTGTCTCAGCCAGTGTCTGCTTCAAGGACTTCAGCTCATCAGATAAAGCAGCATGTGCTTGCTGAACGTGCATCTTCGCGTCCTCCTTCTCACGGAGTTCTCGCCGGAGCTGATCTATCTGAGAATCAAGCTCATCAAGTGAAGATGATCTAGTGGCAAGGTCAGCCTCAACTCGATCTATTCGGCTGAGTCTGAGCATCGATCATAAGCGGCGTGGCCTCATCATGCGGGTCGAAGTCTACTAGCTCTTCCAAAAGATATATGAGTTCCTCTAAGCAGGTCAACCTTATCTCACATCGTCCAGCTAGCCGGATGACACCTACACGCTGAATGTCTTTAAGACTATCTGCTATGAAAGAGAGCAAATCATAATGTCTTCTCCGTCCGAAACTAATGGCGGTGAGCGTTTGTTGTATAACCTTCTCTACTTTTTGGAGGATGTCCTGCAAGGATTCGGAGACCAGGAAGACAGATTCTTGGTCAGACATAATTACAGCAATGGGATCCTTTTCCCCTTCATCGTCGGATATTAGGATGATTTCGGGACTCAACCGAGGAAGTGGACCGATAGCCTGACTGGTGGAAACCGAAGATAAAACATCCCCACGACGAACAGAGAGAACCCCCCACCGAGGATAAAATAGTCCAAGTTAACATGGGCGACGAGGCCAACCCAAAGCCGATATTCATCAGCGATAGTCTTCCCTCAAATGAGAAAGAGGAGTTAATTGCTCTCATCAGGGAGTATATTGATGTCTTCGCTTGGAACTACGAGGATATGCCAGGGCTTGACCCTAATGTGGCAATGCACCGCCTCGATATCAAGCCGGATGCCAAACCTATCAAGCAACAGCAAAGACGGTCACGTTGTGCGTTCATAAGATAGGGTATATCGACAATATATCCCTGCCTTATAAGGCACAATGCAGCGTTAAAACGTTCCCTTTATTTTGAGATATGATTTTGACCAAGCAGAACACATCTTTAAAGCATCGATCCTCACCAAGGAGAACAACGTGGGGTAAAAAGGACCAATTTGCAAATTTCCAAGAAAAAAATGGACTAATTTGTAAATTTCAAAAAAATAGCTCACCGGCATGAGAAGGAGGCGCGCCACCAGCCGACGTGGTAGAGGATTGACCTCTCGCAATACGAGACATAGAGACCTGCAAAATAAATTAAGGAGTCAGATCTAGAAAAAGTGCATCTTTTTTTTTGCATTTCTCCCCCCCTGAAAGGTAAGCTCGAGGCGCCAAATCTTAATCCTAACCCTCGCATGCGACCCCACAAATCCATAAATTGAATTAAGCATAAAAAATGCTAAAATGGTTGAGGATTTACCTGAGGGAAAGCTCGTGGATCCAATAAAAATCAGATCTTGAAAGAGACTCAGACCACACGCTCGAGGGGCCTAAGAGAAATTCTAAATATGGAAGTTTTGAGGGATTTCTCAGTCAAAGATCCAAAGGAAGACTAGATCTAATACAACTATGAAATTTTGAGGGAGAACGGATGCTCGAGGGAAGAAAAAAATGAAAAAAGGGGTTAAGGGGGGGCCGGCCCTAATAAGGGGGAAAAACCCTCTTTTATAATGTTGAACCAAGACCAAGTTGAACCGGACCAGACCAAGTTGAACCGGACCAGACCTGGTTTAAACCAGAATTCAAATTGAAGCCGAATCGAGCATCGAAACAACTTCAAATCGACAGAGAGTTCAGTCCTTGGTTTATTCTTGCCTCTCCCACATGTTCGGAAAAATCAGAAGATTTTTTAAGCCGAATTACTGTCTTTTTTGGCTCATTATCAAGCCGGTTCAGTTCATTTGGGCACATAAATTACTCCAATAAGGTATATGAGTATAAACTATTCCCTATTTTTGGTTGAGAAGTTCCTGAAGAATAGTTTTATAAATATTCTTAAGGATAACTCAACAACACTACGCCGGACAACGCGTCGCAAATAAAAAACTCAACGCTAACAATCGATGGTCAGAAAATCAGGAATCGACTTCAAGTTTAAAATTCCGACAATGGTCAGACAATAAATGCAGCATCGGAACTCTTACAGACATTCGACAAAGCACCGAATAGCCTGGAGGATTGAAGGAATCAAGAACGGAAGCCATTCCAAGGTCCCGTTACACCGATTGAAGGTTGGGACAATCATATCCACAGTATTCCAGACTCTTCTATAAAAGAACGAGGCTGAAATACTTTGGAGGGGGTATCTGTAGGCGTATAATATTTCTTATAGGTCCCTTAGCATAGCTCGGCACAAACCGACGAACCAACGAGGCGACGAGGTTGACGAATCGCACGTAAGCAACGGAATACATCCATTCGCGTGCGGAATCAAGCCAACGGTTCGGGGAGTCAACGAGTCATCCAAACAAGAGCGGACTCGGATGAATCACGACCGAATCAAGATCGGTTTCGGACTCGAACTCAGAAGTGGATTTACTGCCAAAACAGGAATCGGATTTACTGCCAAATCAGAGTCTAAGTCAACCATACAACGGACAAAACGACGAAACAGAAACGCCTAAGGGGGGCTCGGCCAAAGCCGAGCCACCCATGGGTGGCTCGGCCCAGTGCCGGCCACCCATGGGTGGCCGACCCAGATCTGTGCGCGGGCACAGTTCAGAGAGCCTATAAATAGGCTCCCCTTTGTTCATTTGAAAAGGTTGGAACTTTGAGAGCCGAAACTCTGCCGAATTGAAGATCGAGCTTGGAGTTTTGAAGACTTGAGGACTTGAAGATTCAGATCTGATTCTCGGCGAGCGTCCACGTCACAAAAGGCAGGAGTTCGAGAGAGGTAAAGATCAGATCTGAGATCTACACGAAATCACACTCCGGATCAAAGCTTGGCCTTTGATCCCGAGATTTGGACGATTATTTCCTTGGTGAACTAATCCTCCCCGGCTATTATTTCCTTGGTGAAATAATACCCGTCAAATCGTGTAGATCCGACCGGATCTAGATCGCGCGGTGGTCCACGGATTAACCCCGGCATTGGCAAAGAACCCACACAAGCAAGAGACCGCAAAACAGGATCTTGCGATTTGTTCTAAAGGAAAGTTGTAAAAGGAAAGTTGTAATTTTTTCTTTTTCTTTGATTTCGTTGTAACCGGATCTAAAAAAGACCGGATCTTTTGTAACCAAAAAGCAATTACTTGAGATAACAATGAATTCAATGAAGGCAATTTTCACCGCGAACAACCACGCCACTCAGAAATCAAAGCATCAGATTTAGTTGTAACCGGATCTATAAAAGACCGGATCTTTGTAATCCAAGATGACAATTATTTCAATGAAGAAAACAGTTTTCCCCGCGAACAGATATCACTAGGCTGATATGGGACCACGCATTTCTTTAACCAGATAGCGAGGTAACCGGCGAGAAGGGTCATCGGTCGAATTGGCGCGGTCGCATGCCACAAGAATGATTTAAACTTGGTCCCTGTAGGAAAACCACTCTCAGGACTGCTAATGGTATAAGAATGAGCATCAACCTTCTTCAGTAGACTATTAATCCCTGAAGGAGTGAGTGGTGCCAGCTCACAAATAGCCTCGCCAGAATTGCTCTCTAGATTCCTGAACAAGTAAGACGCAAACTGTTTCTGGCTCACATGGGATTTAGCCCTCTTCGCTAAAGGTTCAGACTGCGCCAAAGCGATATGATAGTGACATGTGAGGTCCCATAAAGTCTCGTAGCGGTCGGGCATGCGATCCTTCAGCTGACTTAATTCTTGGTTGGAGGGAAAATATTCCTGATATAGCATCTGTCCCATGGGCAAACCGGAAATCCTGTGCATCTCATGGAGGGCCAAGCCCAACTCCCCTTGCCGGGTCAGAAAAGTGTTCGAATCCGGGTTATAGAGCTCGCACAAAGCGAAGAAATGCTTCGCGCTAACAGGCAAACCATACATGGTGGCACGAACGGCTGCATACAGACCACAAGCGTGCAACTCCTCGCTCCATCGGCTCAAGACGTACTTCGTCATGCGAGTCCACCAAAGCTTGTCAATCTGTGACGTGTCGCAGGCATCTCCCATCCTAAAGCAGCGAGGCGATTCTTCAAAGTAGAAGCAGAGGCAAGAAGCTCGTTATGCGGCGGTGCATCCAACCCTAATACTCCAGGATGCAATCCAGTGATATGACTCCTGCTCGAACCAGGAGCTACCTGATGAGTGATGTAGTCGCAGTGAACGCTCTCATGCTCCTCCGTCAAGCGCCACGACATCTCCCGTGTCACAGCCTGACGCCTGAGCTCAGTCAACGAATGATGCCGAGGAATCTTCGGCAAATATATGAAACCACTGCCAGTTTTATGAAGCCACTGCTCGCCATCAATAAACACCACATCTGGATCTCTGGCAGAGTCGCCAAATAAAAAGTCGGTCTTCCTGAGAGGCTGAATCGAACTGGCATCTTTCACGAGAGGCGCATCTGTAATCAACTGGCGAAGAGCTCGATGTCCACCTTCCTTCACCACTTGGGCAACCTCTGTCGACGTGCCCGAAGAAAACCGAGGAGTGACTGGGATAGGGCAAAAATCGTCGGAAGTCGAATAATACTCGTCACGACGCCCGTACACTGCGTGAGATGAGAACGCTCCAGAAGGATATTCCACTAGAAACAAACAGTTAAACATTTGTTAATCTCAATTATAAAAGGAGATTGAACTCATCTTACAAATGGCTAAGATAGAGTCATTGCCTTATAAAGGGTAAGACGATTTGGCCACATTGTGCATTCATAAGATAGGGTATATCAACAATATATCCCTGCCTTATAAGGCACAATGCAGCGTCAAAACGCCCCCTTTATTTTGAGATACGGTTTTGACCAAGCAAAACATATCTTTAAAGCGTCGATCCTCACCAAGGAGAATCAAGGCGACCAATTTGTAAATTTCCAAGAAAAAATAGACTAATTTGTAAATTTCCAAAAAATAGCTCACCAGCATAAGAGGGAGGCGCGCCATCAGCCGACGCGGTAGAGGATTGACCTCTCGCAATACGAGACATAGAGACCTACAAAATAAATTAAGGGATCAGATCCAGGAAAAAGTTCCTCTTTTTTGCAATTCTCCCCCCTTGAAATGTGAGCTCGAGGCACCAAATCTTAATCCTAACCCTCGCATGCGACCCCACAAATTCATAAATTGAATTAAGCGTAAAATATGCTAAAATTGTTGAGGATTTACCTGAGGAAAAGCTTGTGGATCCAATAAAAATCAGATCTTGAAAGAGGCTCGGACCACGCGCTCGAGGGGCCTGAGAGAAATTCTAAATATGGAAGTTTTGAGGGATTTCTCAGTCAAAGATCCAAAGGAAGACTAGATCTAATGCAACTATGAAGTTTTGAGGGAGAAAGGATGCTCGAGGGAAAAAATAAGGGAGAGAGGGGGGCCGGCCCTAATGAGGAGAAAAAACCCTTTTTATAATGTTGAACCAAGCCTAGTTGAACCGGACCAGACCTGGTTTGAACCAGAATTCAAATTGAAGCTGAATCGAGCATCGAAACAACTTCAAATCAACCGAGAGTTCAGTCCTTGGTTTATCCTTGCCTCTCCCACATATTCGGAAGGATCAGAAGATTTTTTGAGCCTAATTACTACCTTTTTTGGCTCATTATCAGACCGGTTCAGGTCATTATCAGGCCGGTTCAACTCATTTGGATACAGAAATTACTCCAATAAGGTATATGAGTATAAACTATTCCCTATTTTTGGTTGAGAAGTTCCTGGAGAATATTTTTATAAATATTCTTAAGGATAACTCAACAATACTACGCCGGACAACGCGTCGCAAATAAAGACTCAACGCCAACAATCGATGGTCAGTTCTATGTTGAACCAACAAACACGAGCTAAAGATTAGAAAATCAGGAATCGACTTCAAGTTTAAAATTCTGACAACGGTCAGACAATAAATGCAGCACCGGAACTCTTACAGACATTGGATAAAGTACCGAATAGCCTGGAGGATTGAAGGAATCAAGAACAGAAGCCATTCCAAGGTCCCGTTACACCGACTGAAGGTTGGGACAATCATATCCAAAGTATTCCAGACTCTTCTATAAAAGAACGAGGCTGAAATACTTTGGAGGAGGTATCTGTAGGCATATAAAATTTCTTATAGGTCCCTTAGCGCAGCTCGGCACAAACCGACGAACTAACGGGTTCGAAGAGTCAACGAGTCATCCAACCAAAGGCAGACTCGGACGAATCACGATCGAATTAAGATCAGTTTTGGACTCGAACTCAGAAGTGGATTTACTGCCAAATCAGGAATCGGATTTACTGCCAAATCAGATCAACAAATCAGAGTCTAAGTCAACCGAATCACAGACTGAACCGAAAACACAAAACGACGAAACCCAACGCCTAAGGGGGGCTCGGCCAAGACCGAGCCACCATGGGTGGCTCGGTGGCCGAGCCACCCATGGGTGGCCGCCCAGATCTGTGCACGGGCACAGATCTGAGAGCCTATAAATAGGCCATTGAGGGTTCATTTGAAAAGGTTGGAAAATTTCACGTCACAAAAGGCAGGAGTTCGAGAGAGAGAAAGATCAGATCTGAGATCTACACGAGATCATACTCCAGATCAAAGCTTGGCCTTTGATCCCAAGAACTAAGGGCAATTATTTCCTTGGTGAATTAATCCCCCCCCGGCTATTATTTTCTTTGCGAAGTAATACCCGTCAAATCGTGTAGATCCGACCGGATCTAGATCGCGCGGTGGTCCACGGATTAACCCCGGCGTTGGCAAAGAACCCACACAAGCGAGCGACCGCAAAACAGGAGCTCGTGATTCGTTCGGAAGAAAAGTTGTAATCTTTTTTTTCTTTGATTTCGTTATAACCGGATCTAAAAAAGACCGGATCTTTTGTAACCAAAAAGCAATTACTTGAGATAACAATGAATTCAATGAAGGCAATTTTCCCCGCGAACAGTTAGATTTGACCACCATTGAGGTCCCTATTTGCACTCTTGCTAGAGAGGACAAGAAGCTTAGAAATAATGTGATTCCTTTAGTGAAGGTCCAATGGAACCGGAAAGGAGCCGAGGAGGCTTCTTGGGAGCGTAAGGAGGACATGCGTCATGACTACCCACTGTTTGAGAAGGTAAAGTGATTGTTTATGATTTATTAATGATTCATGTTATTTATATAGCCACATTTATATTTAATGCTGGAATGGAGGTATTGACACTTAGCTCATAATCATTCAGAACAAATGATATAAATATGGGGGTTCCTTATTTGGATTTTTTGCTCGATGTACTAGTTCCGGTTAGTTAGGGGTTAAGTGAGAGTATTTACATTCTTGGTAGTTAATTGTAAATGATCACTTGTGATTCATATTTAGAGTATATATGAGAGTATACAAAGGTTAAACATGCACGAAATGAGTAAAATATGCACAAAGAAGAAATATGGAAAAACGACTAGTTAAGAATATATATACATTACATACCAATACAATTCGAATCTAGAAAAACACAAAAGATAAACATTGTAGGTATCTTTAATATCTTTCCAATGCATCCTAAATCACATCATTATGAGATCATAAGATAAAGGTACAGACAAAATACCAAAGACTGTTTTCTCAGTTTGATTGGGTTTGCTGTTTCGGGTTTGGGTTGTTTTGTTTCAGGTTTGCAACTATATATATACATGTTTATACATGAAAGACACATCTTTTCATTTGGGATCTAAACCCTAGCATCCCCTCTCCTCCTCTCTCAAACCCTAGCTCTAAATTTGTGATTTTGGGGAAGTCTTGTGAGACAAGAAGTGAGGAGAAGGTAAGATTTGCGGCTTTTGGCGACATGGGATTGCTTCCTGATTGATTTAGAGGGTTGTACACATGATAAAGACAAGATCACATCAATCCAAACCTTTCCCTTAGTTTAAAAATAAAGTTTTTACATGATATTTGTAATTAATCTCATGCTTAGGGTTAATTTAATATGTTAGAACCAAATTTGTGATGTGATATCTTAAACCCATGCATAGAACAGTAGAGCAAGTCAAAAAGTTTCATGTTTAGATGATCATGATCATTAGAGTTAATCTTAATATATTAATTACAATTAAATTTTGGTTTATATGCACTAATTTGTTGAAATAAACATGAATTTAGTTAATTTGCATGTTAAACCTTAGATCCATGAGTTCATATTAATTTCATCTTGTTTAAACAAACCCCTGGTTAAGTAATCATGAGTATTGAATCAAGTTTTATTCATATAAATAAAACCTAAGCTTTTAAGAAAAATTAAGAAAAAACTGGAATCTATAAATTTTGGTTTGTTTAGTCGACTGATGTTGCCATCAGTCGGCTGAAGACAGGTCATCAGTCGATTGATGGGCAACATCAGTTGACTGATGGGCTTGGCTGTGTGTGATTTGTATGACCTCAGCTTATCAGTCGAACAAAGCTTTCATCGGTCAACTGATGAAGCTCAATATTATGAGTTGGAACCTTTTACATGGGGGTTCGATGCACGAGCGTGTAGTGCAAGTCATGTGATGTTCTATACACATACAAAGATTGAGTATGTACAAGTCTATTATTCAGAATAGCCAAATAGTTTGCAATCGTTACGAGTAATGACTATTATAGTTAGCTTTTATTGAGGATGCTGAGTGGGTTTAGTTGGGGTCTGCAATGAGACCGTAGATGGACTACACTCTGAGTGCCTTAGTCAGGACCACAATGAGATCGCAATGGACCTAACTCCTTTATGTATTTTTGGATCACACGAGCGTGCACAGAGGTCGTTGATCCTATGATTTTGGTCTGCATGGTTTTACGTAGAGGTTGATATACCTATTTATCAGTCCGCACGGGGGTACGATGAGTTGATATACTATTTATCGGTCCGCACGGGGGTGTGCTGCGTTAAAGAATTCTAGAGATGAATGATTTGATAAATTTGATGATAACCTAAGCGTAGGTGATTATTGACACTCGTTCGATATGATCTATTGTGAAGGTATTTCACAACTTTGGTACACGAGATAGTGTACTGGTATTTGTTTTGTCCACTAAGGGTGGTATGAGGAGTTATAAGATTTTGTTTATATATGATTGATGTATTTCTTTCTGTATTTTTCTCCTTTATTGTTTTATTCTTAGTTGGAATTTATATCTAGAAATTTACGGCTTGAGACATATGGTATATATATGAGGATTTCTTTGTTTGGATTATTTTGCTCGACATACCAGTTTTGTGTTGTAAATTTCTAAACATAAATTCCATATAGTATAGGGTAAAATGATCTAGGTAGACTATGCACTTATATGTAGATCCTCCATCATACTTAGTAGCCCTTCCCCTAGGGGAGAAGGAAGATGATCTTGCTAGCGCTCTGACGTTGTTGATTTTACTTCTTTTCATGCAGCAGAGTAGAGTTTTGGAGAGCCGCAGGTAGACGGATTTTCATTTCATTTTGAGGGCTAAAAGAGCTTATGTACTTTTCAGTTGACTCTGTGTATCTAGAAATTTTCTATTTATTCCAGTATCAGTTATACTTCATTTTGTTTTATTTGGGACATGATTATATTATTGGATATCTCTTCATTTAATCATGCTTATTTCATTATTACCTTTATCTTGCCTATTTTGTACCTACACTTGTTGTTGTTTCTACTAGAGAGATATTATTATGATGAAAAAATATATTTTTGCACATTGTGAGTGCATGGTAGGTTTGATATCCTTGGGTTCACCTTGGATTTCAACCTTGTGTGAAACCAGGGGCACCACAATTAATATCAGAGTTCTAGTTCTAGCATCCTTAGGATCATCATGTGTCGAGTCGTGGAGCTAGGATAGAGTTTCCTAGGAATCATGTATAGAGTCTGCTAGGAATTCCTAGAATGAGTGAGGACGTTATATACGTATATCTAAAAAATTTTAAATTTTTTTATGACTACCTTACTTTGATTGAAAAGTATTTACATGAATGATATATGATATGATTTTCCTATTGCTATATGTTATGTTATATATGCTTGAGATCTTATTTACTATGTCTTATAAGCTCTAATCCTAAAATTATAGATGTCAAGACAAGCAGGGCAAGCTGATTCACAGCCTGAGCCGCAGCAGGCTCCACAGTACTCGATTGATATCATAGTGCCAATTGCAGCTAGGATAACAACCCTAGAGGAGCAAATGGCCAACAAGATTCTGCTAGCAATATTATCATCTAAAGTTCCACCACCAGTCGTATCTGCCGAGCCTATTACAAAGGCATCATCAGGAGCTACGCCAACCCCAGCTACCATCGGAGCCATAAGGCAAGAAGGAAGCCCCAAGACAGAAAAGTCCGGAGATAAGGGCAAGAACAAGAGAACATTCACAGAACCTGGAGGACCTCAGCAGTAGAGTAGACCTCACCTAAGTGATCAGCAACAATAGAAGAGTTCCAGTCCGAAGGGACAACAGGATCAAACAGCTTCAAAGCAGCGCAGATTTGTAGGTGCATGCTTTCACTGCCACAAATTCAGTCATAGAGCCATAGAGTGTCGTGGTGCATTAACGAGAAGTCAGCAGAGCAAGGGTTAGAAATCATAGCAAGAACATAGAGCACGGAGACATCGCAAGATTTAGGGTACGTGTTATAACTATAACAAGATTGGACATAGGGAGAGAAATTGTTGCAAAGGCACCAGTAGGAGGCCAGCAGGGCAGAGGCTATCGTTAGCAGTCGTAGGGCCGTAGGTATGGCCAATAGCAGAAATTTGAGTCACCACCATTGACTTTAAGGATTGAGGATCAGATGCTTGCTATTTAGGAATTACCTCAGAGTCAGATAGTTTCATATACTGTAGAGCCTTCAGCGCAGCAGACCATAGTGTTCGGTCAAGTTTTTGCAATGTACTAAATGATCATGATGTGAATAGAACCGTAGTGGAAGATGCATTCTTGGCGAACTCCTTCCCAACTCGTATATTTTTGGTATAGGAGCTTCGAATTCCTTTTTATCTATTTATGCTATCATGGATAGTCTTCAGTTAGTTACACATTCTCTAGATTCCTTTATCAGTTTCTACTCCTTAGGGAGAAACATCCCTCTTAGAGAATATTTGTAGGAGATGCATTATCAGCTTAGATGAGTCTAAGTTCATAGTCGATTTATTTATTTTGTGTATATTTTAGCTCGATATGATTCTTTGTATGGATTGATTATCTTCCTACCACGTTAGTATCAACTGTTTTACAAAGACAGTCAACTTGTGAGCATTCTATAGGTTTGAATAGAAAGTACGAACCTCATAGAGTAACCAGAATACAGAGTCATTTCTGGCATATGTTGAGGAGGTGATGATGCGGGATCGGGATGCAAATTTGAGTGAGACCAGAGTCATCTCAGAGTATCAGGATGACTTTCAGAACATACTTAAAATACCTCCAATGAGAGATGTTGAGTTTTGCATCGAGATGTAGCTAGGCACATCACCGATATCCTGGACACCTTATCGTATGGCACCTATTAAGATGAAGGAGCTACAAATTTAGTTAGATATGTTATTATCTCAGGATTTTATTCACCGGAGTCATTTTTCGTGGGGAGCACCGATCCTCTTCGTGGAGAAGAAGGACGGTAGCATGTGTTTATGTATAGATTATTGTGAGTTGAATAAGGTAACCATCCAGAACAAATATCTACTACTGATGATTTATGACTTAGTCAACCAGCTGCAAGGAGCATAGTGTTTCTCGAAGATTAATCTTCGTTCTGGTTATCATAGGTTATGGGTGTTCGCGGGAAAAATTATGTCTTTCTTCATTGTTGATATCATTGCTATCTCAGTTAACAACTTTATGCGTTACAAAGATCCGGTCTTTTTATAAGATCCGGTTACAATGAAAAATCAAAGAAAACAAAGTAAAGATTACAATTTTCCTTATTTGTCGAACTAATCGCGAGCTCCTGTTTTGCGGTCGCTCGCTTTGGTGGGTTCTTTGCCTGCGCCGGGGTTATTTGCCGTGGACCACCGCGTGATCTCGATCCGGTCGGATCTACACGATATGACGGGTAATATTCCACCAAGGGAATAATAGCCGGGAGGGATTGTTTCACCAAGGAAACAACCGCTCGAATCTCGGGATCTAAGAACCAAGCTTAGATCCGGAGTGTGATCGTGTAGATCTCAAATCCAATCCTCTCGAACTCCTGCCTTATTTGGCGTTGGTGATCGCCGAGCACCGGATCTGAAAGTCCAAGTCTCCAAGCCTTCAAAGTTGTGATCTTTTTTAGATCTGAGTCTTCAATCCAGCAGGGCTTCGCCTCTCTCCAAAATTTCCAACCTCTGAAACAAATGAGCACAAGGCCTATTTATAGGCACTCAGAACTGTGCATTTGCACAGTTCTGAGCCTAGCCACCCATGGGTGGCTCGGCCTTGGCCGAGCCACCTCAGGGTGGCTCGGCCTTGGCCGAGCCACCCTGGGGTGGCTCGGCTTTGGCCGAGCCACCTCAGGGTGGCTCGGCCTTGGCCGAGCCACCCTGGGGTGGCTCGGCTTTGGCCGAGCCACCTCAGGGTGGCTCGGCCTTGGCCGAGCCACCCTGGGGTGGCTCGGCTTTGGCCGAGCCACCTCAGGGTGGCTCGGCCTTGGCCGAGCCACCCTGGGGTGGCTCGGCTTTGGCCGAGCCACCCTGGGGTGGTTCGGTTTCGGCCGAGTCCCCGGGTGTTTGTCCGTTTCGTCCTTTGTTTCCGGTTCTGGTTCTCTTGTGTGGTTGATTGACTTGGCAACGACTCTTTGACTTGATTCCAGATTTGGCAGTGAGTCGGGTTCCTGATATGGCAGTAAATCAACTTCTGAATTTGAGTCCGGAATTGATGTTGATTTGATCGTGATTCATCCGAGTTCGCTCTTGTTTAGATGACTCGGTGATTCACCTAAACATTGGTTTGATTCCGCGTGCGAGTGGATGCATTCCAATGCTTGGGTGCGATTTGTCGCCTCGTTAACCTGCTCCGTTGCGTATAGCTTGGCTTCAGCGTTGGCGAGCTAACGGTCTTGTTTGGATACGTCGCCCGGTGGTCCGTTTGTTAAATCGGCGTCGAGCTGTGCTAAGGGACCTATAGGCAATTTTATACGCCTACAGATACCCCCTCCAAAGTATTTCAGTCTCATTCTTTTATAGAAGAGTCTGGAATACTTTGGATGTGATTGCCCCAACCTTCAGTCGGTGTAACGGGACTCTGGAATGACTTCTGTTCTGGATTCCTTCAATTCCTTCAGGCTATTCAGTGCTTTGTAGAATGCCTGTAGGGGTTCCGGTGCTGCATTTATTGTCTGACCGTTGTTGGAATTTGAACTTGAAGTCGATTCTTGATTTCTTGACTTTTTGGCTCGAGTTTGCTGCTTCAACACAGAACTTATCATCGATTGACTGCGTTGAATCTTCATCTATAACGCGTTGTCTGGCGTTTGAGCTTCATTGCGACGCGTTGTCCGGCGTCCAGGCTTCATTATGATGCACTGTTCGGCATTTGACACAGTTTATACTCGTACGTCTGCTGGAGTACACACGGTTTAAGCTCTTAAGGAATTGGAGCATGGATCTTATCCCAAGGTCGTTGGATGCTCGAGTCACGAGACCAACTCATAAAGTTGATGCGTCAATGACTCGCATATTTATAGGATTTTTGGCAAATCCTCAGCCATCAACGGGTTTGATGCGCCTTTACCGACTACCGTTTGAGTCGGGCTAGCATGCGGATTGTTTTAAGTCCGTTCCGCATGTGACGTTATGCTAAAAGAGTTAACTCTTTTAGTGCTACGATATTGAATACGTAGACTTCGTCTTTCTCCTGTGAAAAGACTAAACAGCAACGTGTATCAGACGTTGACTTAGGATTTTTGGCAAATCCTCAGCCCTCAACGGATTTGTCATGCTTTTACCGATTACCGTTTGAATCGGGCTTACATGCGGATTGTCTTAAGTCCGTTCCGCATGTGACGTTGTGCTAAAGGAATGAACTCCCTTAGACTTGATGCTACGACTTCGAATACGTAGACTTCGTCTTTCTCACGGGAATAGACTACCCGGCGACGCGTGTTAGGCGCTGACTTTAGGATTTTTGGCTAACCCCAAGCCTTTAACGGATTTGATTAACCTTTACCGACTACCGTTTGAGTCGGGCTAGCATGCGAATTGTCTAAATCCGTTCCGCATGTAACGTTGTGCTTAGAGACTGAATCCTCTAAGACTTGTTGCTATGACTTTGAATACATAGACTTCGCCGTTGTCATGGGAATAGGCTACCCAGCAACGTGTATTAAACGTTGACTTATCCCTCCTTAGGCTTCGGGATAAAATACCCCAGAATCGAACTCTGGTGTCTTTTTCTACGGGGAAAGACTAAACCGGCGACGCGTGTTAGGCGTCGGCATATCCTTTCTTAGGATTCAGGATGAAATTCCCCATGCGTGTAAGGCATGGATTTTGGTGTTATTAATAACAACCTGTCACAATGTTGAATATGTGAACGGGTGTTCTTTTTAAACGGTTAAGAACTGACCGGCAGCGCGTGTCAGGCGCAGACTTATCCTTGCTTAGGTTTCAGGATAGAATACCCCAGAATCGAACTCTGGTGTCTTTTTGTGCAGAAAAAAGACTAAACCGGCAGCGCGTGTTAGGCGCAGACTTATCCCTGCTTAGGATTCGGGATAAACTTCCTAGGATGAATCCTGAATTCTTCGAAAAGGATTGGTATGGGGAAGGAAGAATTTTATATTCTATTCCCCGAACAAAGAAGGAAAGGAGACTCGAGGTGGGATCTCCACCCCCAGAATCCGGAAAGGTGAAACTAAGAGTGGGATCTCCACTCCGAGAATCAAAAAGATTCGGATAACCCTAACTGTCGGAAGGTTTGATTATCGAACTAAAGATGAATTTCTCGTTTATCGAGAATGAATCGTGGTTTTGGTCCTAACTGTAGGAAGGTTTGACCAAGTGGGAGGTTTGAGGTGACCCTAACTGTAGGAAGGTTTGATCACTCGATTTGAAAGTGGACCTCTCGTTCATTGGAGGAATCGAGAGGGGTTTTTGGTTTTGGTCCTAACTGTAGAAAGGTTTGACCGAATGGAAGGTTTAAGACGATCCTAACTGTAGGAAGGTTTGATCGCTTGATTTGTGGACCTCTCGTTCATTGGGAGAATCGAGAGGGGATTTTGACTGTGGTCCTAACTGTAAGAAGGTTTGACCAATCAGGAACTTTACGTCCAGACTCTAACAGAGAGAGTGTTGAGTGCACAGACACAGTGAGAACTTGAATGGGAGTCCTTATTCATTACATTGCTGTGGTTTTGGGAACTTCCCGTTACATAAATCGTCCACCCCCAGTTTCCTCTGCGGAACTGGTTCGGACATTATTATCAGTTAACTAACCGGGTTATCCTTAAGAATATTAGCTTAATATTCTCCAGGAACTTCCCGTCAAAAGTGGGGAAACAGTTTAGACTCATATACCTATTGGAGTATCAGGGAGTAGTTTAACCTCTTATACCGGTCGGAGGATTGAGAAACAGTTTATACTCGTATACTCTTTGGAGTGTCAGGAAGCAGTTTATACTCTTATACCGGTCGGAGTTTTGCCGTTTTTATTTGGCTTACCTTAGCGTTATAACGCCGGCTTCGACCAAGGTCTGAATGCTATTCCTGAGAGCAAAGCAATCCTTGGTGGGATGAACAACCCTTCTGTGGTATGCACAGTACTTTGGGTCCGTAGTGTTATCAGCTTCCTCCTGATTCGTGATAGGTGGTAGCTTGATCTTGTTGCCTTCGAGGAGCGATTCGAAGATGGTTGGAACGTCTTCGTCCTTGAAGGAATACTCTCTCTGGAGTCTCGGACCCGAAGTCTTCTGCTGCCTTCGGGATTGCTGTTGTGACGCTTGATTAGCACCACCAGCAGCTGCAGGTGCTTTGCCCTTACCACGGGAAGCGAAGTTTGAGTCCAGCAGATTAACCGTCGGTTGGTTCCTTTCGGCCTTCTTCCTTTTAAGGAAGCGTTCGGCTTGTTCACCGCGCACCTTCAGATCCTTCCAAGTGTCAGACGGTGCTGTCCCCATTGCCTCCAATACGTCCAATGCGAGGTTGTTGTGGCAAGTCTGGAGAATGAATTCCTCGGTGATCGGGTCCCGGCAATTCATCGCCTTGTTCCGGAACCTTTTGACGAAGGTGTCGACTAACTCCCCGTCTTTTTGTTTCTCGTCGAGCAACGATCCGATAGAGATCTCGGTGTCGTCGTCGAAGAAATTTGCAAGGAACTTCGTCTCCATGTCATCCCAGCTGTTCACGCTTCCTGGCTTGAGGCGACGATACCAATCGAAGGCAGCTCCGCGAAGAGTGCCGACGAATGACCGCACCATCAGAGGCTCGTTCCCAGAGATAGCACCCAGGTGCGATTTGAAATAAATCAAATGCTGGGTGGGGGAACCCCTTCCATCGAACGGCGTGAAGTTGATTAGACTAAACTTCGCCGGATAGGGGATTGATTCCCATTCCCTCGGGTATGGACAAGGAATGCCCGTTTTCTTTACCTCTTGAGCAGACAGCAACGTATTGATTTTACTCTCGAGGCTTTTGATCTTCAAGTCTTCACTTGTATCCCCGTTGGCATCCTCACTACCACCCCCTGCATTGATGGGAGGGTTATTGGCATTGTGAGCTTCATCCCCATCCGCGTGCTCCTTTTCCTGAGCAACCTGGTTACGGTGGCTTGGTTCACCTTGTTGGTTCCTGAATGCTTGGATTTGCTGTTCATGCATCTCTCTCATCTGCTGCATGGCCGTCTCCATCTCGAATTTAAAACTTTCTTTCTGCTTAGCCAAAGCGTCTTCAAGCATTTTGGCCATTTCTTCCGCGCCTATCATGAATGACTCGCGGGGTTGTCCTTCGCTGGACACTGTATTGTCCGATGCGACAGCAGAGCAGGAATCCGATTCTTCATCTTCCGAAGGCAATCTTATCCGAACCCTACCATAAGTTCCTCGTGCGATGGCTCCGGACTGCAGACGGGTTACACGCCGGGACGCTTCCAGAAACGATTTGAGATCAATCTGTGTCGATGTCTCTTTGCTGGTCATGTTGGCGGTGACCTTCGGAAATTCTCCATCCTTAACCACTGTTCTTCTTTGCCGGAAGCGCCTATGCCTTGGTTTTGGCGTTTCGGTGCCGAGCCTTTCGAACACTGAAATTCTCTCGGGGACTCCCTTGATGCAGTTGCATTGAGACAGTACTACCCGAATGAGCTTGGCACATGGGCACTGAGTTTCGAGCCCTTGAGGGCTTCTTTTTCTTGTTTTGTTCGTACCCCCAGCACGATAGTACAACTCGTCCATTTGATCGGAGTAACCTATCGCGTGTTGGCATGATTTCCCAGGTATAACGTTATCATCCTCGGATGACAACGTTTCCTTCTGAGAGCAAACTGCCTTATTTGGACTTCCGAGAGTCACTCGCCTCGAAACACGCCTTTGTAGACATGAATTCTCAGCGGGCTCCCGAACTTCGATGCGCAAGGTAGTGCGCTTGGGTGCCGTAAACTCTTTGTCATGTTGAGGGTTGTGTCGACCCCCAGCATGTTGATTAGTTCGGAGCCTCTTCATCGGGCCCGAGCGTTCATGGACTTCGTTGCGCTCGTCGGGAATTGGACCGAGGCGCTCCAAGATTGACCTCCTTCCTCGGGATGGTTCGGGAGGTTGAACTCGTTTTGAAGGCTGTAAAGGTCGATCCTCGGCCTGACTCACCACTTTGGACTTTGGCCTCCATATTTTGTGAGTTAGTGGTGATTTCTTGGCTACTCCATTCTGCCACCTTCTACGGGCTTCTTGAACTTGAGCTCGTGCTTGTGCTGAGAGTGCGCGGCGCTTCTGAATGCGATCCTCCAGCGTTGAACGGTTCCGTTTGACACGGATCCATTCGTTCGTTGGTGGCTTGGAGGAGTTGCCATTCATTGGTTGTTGAGGTCGTTCGCCTCTTCTGTTCTTCAGATCCGTGTTGTAACGGATCCCGTCCACAGATTCCATTGCCTTTGCGATTTGTTTCGCAAGGCGCTGACGTTGCCTTTGGCGGGCTCTCTTTGAGAGAGTCACTACGCCCTCGGCAACGGAAGATTCGGCCAGAGCAGATCTGACCTGGTTGGAAGGAGAGATCTCACCCGATGCAGCTTCGGCATCAAACGAGGGCTTGTGATTTGGTATTCCAAATCAAAGACAAGAAATGACTCTCTATATTTAGTCTCAACATAAGGAGCATTGTTGGAGCAATTTTTTCCCCCTCCTACTCCCTATATTTAGTCTAGGACATGATATAGGAAGCCATTTGGAGAGCATTGTTGGAGCACTTGCTCATTATTTGGCTCCCTATTTTCTAGGATGAGAGATTTGCTCCTCAAATATAGGGAAAACCTAAGATCATTGTTGGAGATGCTCTTAGAACCTTGGCCATCACAAAATAACGATGGTGATGATATTATTATTATTATTATTATTATTATTATTGCTGCTATTACTATTACTATTACAAATTTACAACTATACATTATAATTTCTTTCATGTAAATGAACATAGCTTTCCTTAATTGATCTAACAATATGGTTGAGATAATTACTATTACAACTATACGTTATAATTTCTTTTCTGTGAATGACGATTGCTTTCCTTAAGTGATCTAACAATATGGTTGAGATATGGCTACTCAAGAGAGAATCTAAAGCGTGTACAACAAACAACAACAACCTCAAGAGGAGGCATTAGTGAGCGACTTAATCAAATACAAATCTTCCAATTTGGAAAAACCCCAGTTCGGACAATGAGTTGTCCATAACTTTGGACAAAAAGCCAAGTACCTATATGGGAGAAAACACTAAAATACGAAAAAGCTACTGTAGCCAAGGTTTTAAATGTCGGTCTGGGCCTGGGCTTGGTTTCTTGTTCTATTTGGGATTGGTACTTCTATCCATCGATCGAGGGGCCTTGTAGGTGGTGTTCATTCAGACATTTGGGGACCTTCTAAGGAAACATCATTGGAAGGTAATCAATATTTGGTTTCCTTTGTTGACGACTGTTCTAGGCATGTTTGGATTGTAACCAAGTCTTGTTTGAGTAAAGTCCTAATAGCCTACAACATGTTGAAAAAGTGTAAGAAAGATAGAAGGATGAAGGTACTCCAATCTGATTTTAGTGAGAAGTACAAAAGAAATCTGTTTCTGTATTCGTACCAAGCTCACGACAGTTTGAGACACTTCATTGGAGAGGAAACATTAAGGTAACGAGATGAGATAACATTTTTGATTGGTCGTTTCTTTCTGGAGGAGGATCGACGTTTGATGTCGAGCATTGATTCTGGTGTTGAGGCTTCGACATGTTTGGGTCATTTTAGTCATAGGTTATCGATTGCTGCATTTGGAGATTTAGGATCTGGTGGAGCTGCTTCAGATTTTGAGTTACGTCGGATGTTTGGTTGCCCAGCATTTGATCACATCGAGGATGTGAGATTTGATCCGATAGCATATTTGGGATTTAGAGGCTCATTTAGTTATTAGTTGGGAGACTCTGATTTTGTTCTGAGCAGGTATGTCATATTTGACTCTCAACAGGTAGAGAGTGTTGATCAGATCATTGGGATATCACAGCGGGCGGAGGGTGATGCTACTCTATATTGGGTAGAGATTACTCCACATACTCCAGATCATACTGTATCGTTTGGGATTTCAGGTGAGGTGATACAGTTTGGGGATCATTTGGATTTGGATGAAGATGATGAGTTGATTGATTCGAATGCAGCTGGTGGACATAGTTTGGACTTGGATATGGTCGTTGGTTCATCTTAGGTAGAGATGTTTAGTTTGTTTTATTTTAGGCCATTGGGAGAGCTACCAGCCATAGATTTGTTGGTGAAAAGTTGCGAACTCTTCTATTGGATTGAGGGCATTTGGAGGTCATTTTGGGGAACTACGTGAAAGCTAGATTCCTTAGACAAGAGGATACGTAGGCAGTCATTTATGATGTAACCGATTTAATGGGTAAATACCAACGTTTGGAGAGTGTTCGCATTCTCATTTGGGTCTCGACTTGTTGTGAATTGAATCCATTATTATGATTTCGTTTCACTTCATACCAGACGCAACAAGTGAGACATTTGTTTTGGTTGGTGTTGGATTAGTTTTGGGAAAACTTCGCTGAGGTAGAGAATTAAAGAGGAAACAAAGAGGTTCAGAAAATTGGAGATGGAACAATTTGGAAGCTGCGCGGTCGACCGTGGGTGGCGCGGCGGTCGACCGCGAACGTGCATAGCACAGGAAAAAGTCTTTGGGATCGACCGGCCAAACCCTATAATCGATTTTTGGTTCTGTCGTTTGCCACGGTCGACCGTGATGGGTTCGGCGGTCGACCACGAGTCGGGTCTGAGCCTGAGCTTGGTTTCCTGTTCTGTTTGGGATTAGTATTTGCTATAAATACAAAAATATATTTTAGGATTTCTTTTGCTTTGATTGGGAATTGTTTTGGGGATATTGGAGCACAAAAAAGAGAGATTTTTTTGAGCTATTGGTTAGGGTTATTGTTTGAGAGATTGAGAGCTTTGTTAGTGAGATTAGTTGATTGGCGTGAGCGATTTGTAATTTCAATTTGTACTCTCCTTCTCTATAGTGAAAAACTCATCCTCTTTCTTGCCCCGTGGACGTAGGCAACTTGCCGAACCACGTTAAAATTGGTTGTTTGAGTTTGTGTCGTTATTTTGCATTGTTTGACCTTCTCTCAGCGTTTGTTTGTTTGTTTTGGTTTCTTGAAGCACATCAGTTTGGTTTTGACTTCCACCGCGCACAACAGGTGGTATCAGAGCATAACATCCATGACTTGTCAGCTCAATCACTTCTTAGAAAATACGGAGACACACTCTCCTATAATAAAATGACTTCCCCGCCAATCATCAACCGACACATGTAAGGCGATGGATGATTCAACATGTCAGCATGTCTTCTGCCACGCTCTCAATCGTTTCCTAGAAAATACGGAGACACACTCTCTCATAATGAAGTGACTTCCCCTCCAGTCGCCAGCCGATACCTGTAAAGCAAGGGGTGACTCGACTCTTAGCCCGCATTCCAACACCGCTTCCTGAGGCTGGGAGATAGATGACCTATCTGATCCCAACCAAAAAAAAGAGGAGGGGGGGGGGGAGGAAAAAAGGCCAAGAAAAGAAAGAGAGGTAAAGACTTCCTCCTCCTGACAAAAAAGGGGAGAGGATCATCTCTAATGCACATTGCCACCTTAAGAACCACATCGGTTCTTGACCTTCCCCTTTCCCACTTGAGTTTCACTAACTTGACCGTCGGAGGAACCATGGGGAAACTGGTCTCTGCCCTCTCACGGGTTCTTCTTGTCTGTGCAACGTGGATATCAAGCCCTCGTTCAAGAACCAGACATAAAGTCGAAGAATGGAGTGGGCCCTCCATTATCCTTCATCACCCCGCAACCATCCTCTTCTGGATTATTCTGTTTGATATTGACCATCAACAATTTGTATATGGGAGTTGAATTGAAGTTCTGACCACTTATGGAATTTTCCAGATTACTTCATAAAAACTTAAATTATTCTCTCAAATATTTAAATATTTGAAATTATTGCCTTAAATGTTCATAAGTAGTTGAGGAGGATCTTGTGGGAATGATGATGAAGCTAGAACTTCGCAGTGGCCCGTAATCACACATGCAACTGGACAGCGAGCTCGTGCAAACTTAACTCCCTGAAGGATGATGATGAACTTCTCGGGTAACCAGAGCGAGACAAAGGAGAGATTGAGATGATGTCTAGGTTGTATGTTCTCGATGTATGGATTATTTGTACTGACATTATTCAGATCATATATTTGGGTAATTTGTTAACCAAAATATATTATATATTTGGATTTATTGTGATATTTTGGTGTATGGAGATTATATGCATTGTCGCGATGTGTATGCAATTGCTAGTTGCGGCGTTTTGGTTTTTTTTGTTGAGATGTGTATACATTTCACATGGAAGGACGTTGTCAAAGTGCCTTGCAAAAAGCTCGTTTCTTTTGGTCACGGCGATAGCCCGCTCGAGTACAATGAATATGCTGCCTATGATCCAAGCTAGGTATAGTGTTCTCCTTTACTCAAAGGGTTAGGTTATGGGATACTGAGTTGATTTATTTTTCTGAGCAAGTGAGCATTAGGTTTCTGGTTGATGTGAAATATGAAGAGAAGGGTATGGAGATGGATACCACAGAGTGAAATGACAAGTGAATGGTTGGGAGGTGGGGGTGGTTGTTTTTGGGTTTGGAGTTGTTCGGTGTCTGCTTTTGAGCCCCATTTTGGCAAACACATTAGAAATTTTGTATGTACATAAGGCATGTATGTGTATATAAAATCTTTTGTGTTATCTAGATAGCTTTAACAACATTCCAGTGTGCAAGCTTTAATATTTACAATTGTTACGATAAGTTTATCTTATTTCTGAGATTTGATGAGTTCCAACCCTTTCTTATCTTTCAAGGAAATAGACGGCACTACTAGTCCCGTAGATTTTGTTCCTGCAAAATCAATGAGACTAGTAGTCCCGTTTATTTTGTGTGTAAATTTCTGTGGACATCTGGCAAATACACCAGTCCCCTTATGAAGTTTCTGCAAAATTCACAGGACTAGCAGTCCCATGAACTCTCAAGAGCGCTTGCTTCATTTAATGCTAATTTGGTAAATAATATTCATTAAAATCCCTCAACCTCTCAAATATTGATACTAGTCAGTCAATTATTAAAAACTTACAATTATTCCCTCAAATCCTTCAAAATTTTGCAAATTACTTCATCAAACTTAAAATTAGTCTGTCAATTCTTTAGAGGTTTGGAATTACTCCCATAAATATCAATAATTAGTTGAAATTAGTCCTTGAATCTTTAAACATTTTGCTAATTATTACCTTAAATTTAAAATTAGTCCCTCAAAATTTTAAATATTTTAAAATTCCTCCCTCAAATGTTTTTATTTTGGAATAGTCCCTTAAATAGTGGGCATTCTCCTCCCACTTATGTTTGGCAATAATTTTATGTTATTTGAATAGTAAGTACACCATGGTGATCACAACCATAGTTTCTTCTTTTTTTATTTTGAGCCAAACACTAAAAGATTAGGGAATGTATTCACACATCAATTACTTTATTATCTTTTCAAATTGAATCAAACTTATGAAAGTAGTGGAAAGTAATTATAAATTCTCAATATTCTTTTACGAAACAAACACAACAAATACTTTCCCATCAAAGTGAGAGGAAACACCAAAAAGTGAAGGAAAATTATTTTTGGAATGGAGATCGAAAGCAACCACAGCCCCTTGGCCTGCTTTTGCGTAGAATTCTTTCGACTTACCTAAGCATTCTGTTTATAGAATGGTCAGCTATGAGAAAGAGATTATTGACTCAGGAGAGATTAATGAAGATAGGAATTCTTCAGGAGAATATCAATGGGCGTTTGCAAATAAAGAAGCTACTCCTATATATAGTGATGATTAAGGACATTAAAAAAGAAGTATTGTTTTGATTCTTTGTTAGTTAAAATGTGAGAGTTTTTTATTTTGTGTACATATTTCTGGGTACGCCCAGGAAGGGAGTTTTGTGTTGAGGATGCGCTTATTGCTCATTGGTAATGGAATTTTTTTTATTCACTTACCAAAAGAAACATGACTGGTCTAATATTTCAATAAGGATTATTATTTTTATTATTGGCTAAATTACCAATTTCATATATGTAGTGGCACCTCTACACCAATAAGACCTATTTAGTAGTACCAGCTATAATAAAGTATATTTAATCAGCCTCATATTGCCATCAAGACCTATTCGATGGCCGGAGGTGAAGTTTTGACCCAAATTATAGAATTTTTTTATTATATACCCTTAAAATCTCCCATATTTACACATTTACCTACAAATTTTGATTTTTGCTGAAATTAAACTTCCCTACCTCTTCATCTCTTAACTAACAACAAGGACAAAGTAATTTCTACCTCATTTCCCGAATCAATGTTCAAATTTAACATGTCTCTAATTAGAGTCATTATAATTGGCTGTTGGTTCATGAAGAATACTTGATGACAAATTCTTCATTATAATCCTAACACTATAGCTCATTACTCCCGCAAATTGAACGAACCCATAAGTAGTAATTGGGTTCATAAAGTAGCAATTGGGAAAAGATGGGTAAAGTGTAAGAAATGGGTTATGGTGAAGTAATGGATAACATATGAGATTTGAGAATGAGTTTTGTTGAAGGATGTCAAGAATTTCATTGGTAGAGTAAGCAAAAATTTTTGGAGGAGATTTTGGAGTGGTTCATGCAAATTATTAGTTAAGAGATGAGGAGACATGGAAGTTTTATTTTTGCAAAAATTTAAATTTGCAGGTAAATGTGTAAATATGAGAGATTTGAGGGGCATATAAGCGAAAAAAACTATAAATTTGGGCCCAAACTTCATTTCCCGCGACTGCGTAGGTCCTGACCGCCATATGAGGCTCACTAAGTAGTCCTTATCATCGCCTGTGCCAGTAAATAGGTCTTATTGGTATAGTTATGCTACTAAATATATCAAATTGGTAATTTAGCGTATTATTATTATACGGATTTATGATTAATAGGTGATTATTCATAATATGACTACCTATATCACTTTAAGGATATTAAATCCATGGTGAAGAATATTGGTTCGCAAACAATATTGTAACTGTCTCAAACTAATTCAAGGCCCATATAACTGTCAAATGGGCTTACTTCTCCCATGATTCGAAATAAATAATATTCTAATTGGACCTTCGCACGTAGGTTTGGATTGTGTAATTATTTTTGCATTATGTTTTTAATTTATCAGGTTATAATTTTTTTAACTTAATTTTAAATAATTTTTTTAAAAAGGTTGATTATATAATACAGAGATTTCTAAGAAACTTTAATTATATTAACCTTTTTTGTACTAACAGAAAAAGGATTGGCTCATTGAACAAAATCATAATATAATTACTGAATTGATGGATACGTCCCTTCCTTGTTAAGTAAGATAATCTGAATTAGATTGGATAGTGTCTTTATAGAAGGAGCCACAGAGAACCATACTTTCACGAAAACCCTCTAAACATTCCTTAAGAAGATTCATTTATTGTATCCAAAATAAATATTTAAGTAATTGTGAAAATATTTTTATAAGAGATCTTTAAAAGAAATAATATTTCAAAAATACAACTAATGGTCTTTTCTTATTCTTGCAAAATTAACATAGCATTACCTTGCCAGCTTTTCATCCAGCTACCCAGTTTTTTCTTTTCTTTTTCCCCCCTTTTATCCTCCCTTCAAAAAAAAGTCTAAAAAAAAAACCCATCTCTGAATAACAAAGGCTACTAATGCGGATTCGGATCCTCTCCACTACAAAAAAAACAGTGGAGGGACCACTACATAATCACGGCCATTGATTATCTAGTTAATGGTTGTGATTTTCTCTTTTAGTGCAAATTAGGAATGAGTGCAATACACGGGGGTATGGTAAGTATTAGATTTAGATTGTATCATAACCGCCTACTAAATAATCAACGATTAAGATTAAAAGCAATGGTCTCTCCACTACTTTTTTGTAGTGGAGAGGATCCAAATCCTACTAATGCATACCAAATAAAGAATCAAGTCTTAATAGTTTGCAATAAAACATCATTCCACATATCAACAGGCCCCGGTAAGCACCAATGCAAACAATCCTTAATAGAACTGTTGGTCCATTTCCTATTCACGTGCTCCCCCGGATGCCCATCAGCCCTAAGCATCACTGCCTTTGTCACGTCCAAAACCTCAAACCTCCTCTTCTTCCCTCTAACTCTCTCCAACTCCTCCAACTGAATCCCTCTAATCTCCATTTCTTTGCTCCTCTCAAATCTCAACTCCCCCTCATCCAAAGGCTGAGTCCTGTTACAATACCCACCAGTGAACCATGACCCATGCTCAAAATGAGAGGGCGAAAAGGTCCTCAACAAAGTAACGAGCCCATCGTCACACTCCTCACAACTTGCTATGAACTGCAGTGTAGTTCTGAAAACTTTTCGTATAGCGAATTGTGCGTCGAAACCTGTCAGGTTTTTGTCATTGCACCAGATGCACCCGATTAGTGTTTCGTTGAGGTAAAGGTAGTTTTGACGGAAGAACCAGTTGCCGGCTGAGATTAGGATGAAGTGGAGGTGAGGGAGTAGATCAGTTGACCATTTGGGGTTGACTTTGTCCAGATGGAGGTTGAATGTGTTTGAAAGTGTTGCATTAATGTTGATGGTGGTGGTTGTCTCTGTGGCGTGGACTAGGAATTGTGACCAGATGGCCATGAGGGTGAAGTTGTGAGAGGGGAAGTGCCATGTTTGGGACTTGTCGGTTGGGTCCTTGTAAGTGTCTGTTGGAGACTCTGCCTGAGATTAGATTAATGATGAGATGCCGTCAGTATGTTATAACTAAATAGTATTAGAGTATAAATTTATAATAATCCTCTTTTAACTTTAGAATTTTGATGCAGTGCTCGTAATCTTTGATATTATTCTAGAGCAACTCAGGTCTAACTCCCACCGATCATGAATTTTAAAGAAATTTTAAAGAGGATTCGAAGAAGAAAATATTACTTACTGAGTCCATTGACAGGGACCTTAATACGTATAGGTGTTGTTAAACATCATGCATGTTAATAACTGTTTTTATTTTTCTCAATGATAAATGGTTAGGCCATAGTTTCCTACAAAAATACTAGCCTAGTTCATGATAGTTTCTTGAACTTATAATACATAATATACATATAATATACATATTATATATATATATATAATAGTATATATATTAATATATATATATATATTATACTATATAGTATAATATATATATATATAGTATACTAATATATGAGAAAACGCGAGAGTGAGGCAGGCCAGCGTAAGGAAATTTCCTTACGCTGCTAAGTGTATGACATGTGAGCCCGCACACGCGATAGTGATAGTAGGGGGGCTCACATGTCATACACTTGCAAGCGTTAGGAAATTTTCTACGGTGACCAGCTACCTCCGTTTTCTCTCTCTCTTCCTCTCTCTCTGCTATATACGTATATATATATATATTATATATATATATATATTATATATATTATTTTATATATTATATTAATATATATATATTTATATATATATCAATATGAGCAAACGAGGAGGGGAGCTGCACGTTGGATAATTTCCTACGCTCCAAGTGTTATGCATGTGAGCTTTCCACACCGATTGACTAGTAGGGGGGGCTCACATTTCTCATACACTGCAGGGCGTAGGATATTTCCTACGCTGCAGTCACCTCCTGTTTTCTCTCTCCCGTCTCCCTCTCTGCATCTCTCGTCCCTCTCTCTTCTCTCTATATTATACTATATATATAGTATATATATATATATATATTATAATTATATATATTTATATATATATAGAGAGAGATGAGAGAGAGAGAGAGCGAAAGAGATGGCGGGAGCGTAATCAAGCGTGTGTTTTAGTTTCACATGATACATATCATGCAGTTTCGTAGAACTAGCTAACTTATATCTTGGTAAGATTAAATCCTGCCGCATATATTATAGATTTGGATCCTCTTTACTATTAGAAGAGATCATTACTTTTATCATAATCGTTGATTTTTGCTAGTGAGTAGTCGCAATTCATTCCAAATGAAGCACAACCATTTTTTCCATACATTGCACTTATTTCTAATTTACCCCTACACATAAATCACATCCAACCACTAAACAAATCAACAACTTTAATAAAAGTAATGGTTATGTGCTCCACTACTTCTTTGGTAGTACTAGAGAGGATCCGAATCTATATAGCACACACACGAAAATATATACATTAATATTGGGCGTGAAACAATAGTTTAATTATTATACAAAATGACTTGTCACTTTGTAACCAATAATTCCAAACATATATATATGTTTGTGTAGGTATGTGTGTGCACACGTGTATTATATTTATGTAAGTATGTGTTGAAAATTTATCAAATCAAAGGTTATAGCTTGTAAAATAAATCTGAAATAAAATAACAAGAAAGTCTGGTCTGATAGGGAGCAGTCGTGTAAACATTGTCCTAGAATATTGAGGACCCGCCTATCGCCCTGGCGTAAATGATCATTTCTCCCCTAACGGTAAAACCCCCCCGGAAGCGGCCAACCTCTGTACTCAGGCGAGAGAACAGAGCTTCAGCTCAGACAAAGAACGGTTGCCCAAAAATAACACTAACATATGAACGAAAATAATATGCAGAGGAGAGAAGAGGAAAAAGAGAAAATTGTTTCTATATATATTCCGAATATGAATAAGGGGTGTATATATATAGGGTTGAGAAAGCCATTACAATTCCTACAATTAATACGGCAACGTTCATCATAAATTTTCGTAACGTTCCCCATAGTATATAGTTGTTACGCACGTTTTAATTGTATTCATAACATTATTCTATGTGGGACTATCCATGAAGGCAAAATTGTCTTTTCTCCAACAAAATATCCAACAGTCCCCCCCAAAAGGTAATATTGATTGAAAACTTAAAATTAATAAATAAAACAACAAATCACAAAACAAATATAGGTTGGGTAACCTTTCGTATCGTGAATTCGGGAGAGGTAGCTTTCGACTTTGAACCTTTCCTTAGTGAGTTCATCGCCACCTGAGGGACATAATAGACTAGGCCTTGAATTAGGCCTATTTAACCATGTATTGACAAAAACACACACAATACGTCTTCATCTATTGAGCAAAGCGGGTTGAGCGTTAAAGGCCATGCCCACAATAACCGACTCATGAGAGTTTCTAGGGGTTAGCCCAATCCCCCCCCCAATCGCGGTCATCATGTTTTCTCTCACGTAGGTAATTAAGTCCTCCAAGGGTACTACAGTTGAATATCATACCCTCCGCAATACACGCGTTGGACTTATTAAGAGTAAAACTCAGCCTAACCAGCTGTATCATAAGAGCATCGTCATCATAGAGAAGAGGAAGTAGCACATGTTACTATAATGATATATAAATATATCTAGGTCGATGTTCCACACGAGATTCACTAGTCCAGCTTGTTTCTACCATATTGAACCAACATTAGAACTACGTCTCCAAATGAGGGTTGGGTTGTCGCTGTCAGTGACCTCATCTATGGGCTTAACCCCATCTCCCTTGATGAATCCAGAATCACACTCCTGGATGGACCCTTTGTTAATGGGTCAGCAAGATTCTTTTTAGACTTTACAACTTTGCCTAACAGGCGTTGTATATATTTATCAAGTTATTTTATAATTAGTCATTCATATTGTCTGATATTAGGTCCCCTTCTTGTTTAAGTTATTTTTCAAGACAATCTTTCCTTATAAGAATAAGGAAACCTAATAGCAATTTAATTATTTGATGGACTAATTTTAATATAACTTTTATTCATCATATAGATAGAAGTTATAAGACATACCTCTTGATTTGATTTTTCAGGGCATTGATTCATCACGTCTCATGTAACTAGGCATACTACTTGACAGAGCATATTTATATCAACTCTAATCATTTCCTAAAATCTCAAGAGAAAATATTATACATGTAGTAACTCTAATCATTTCCTAAAATCTCAAGAGAAAATATTATACATGTAGTCAAATAAAGAGCTATAAAAATTAATCTTTCTAGTCACTAAAATCTCAAGAGAAAATATTATACATGTAGTCAAATAAAGAGCTATAAAAATTAATCTTTCTAGTCATTATTAAAATGATAGGACATCAAAATATGTTAGTATGAAAGATCATAGTCTATGATCATAAATAATTGTAGTCTATGTGTGAAGATGTAACTGCATAGGGTTAGAATTTGTTCTTAATATCTAAAAATTTTAAACTAATGTAGAACTAAAATACTGCAGCTATATCTTTACGTGCATGCATATGAACATACATGAATAAAATTACTAATAGTTACGTGCAAAACATTCAAGAGAACCTTATAATATAATTTCATATCTTAAAGTATATTTCATACTTCATATGCATAAATTTTAAATTCTCATATTATAAGAGGTTGTAAATTTGTTGCCTACAAAAGAGACATTTCAAATTTAAATTGGTTGCCTACAAAAGAGACCTTTCAAATTTAAATTGGTTGCCTACAAAAGAGACTTTCCAAATTTAAATTTATGCATATGAGTTATTCTCATAATTCCGGTCCTCTTATTCATGCTTGAATATAAAATGTTTCATATGGAATTATAACAATTATCAAATAAATACAATCGCATAAGCATATGACGTATAAGCCCTATTTATATGGAAAATAACCCATATCGAATGATTTGTAATAAATTAATAATATTGTATATGATTGTAAAACAAAAGATATAAATGAAAAGGTTTTTGTCAATACCACTAGACCAGAAACTTAACTAGATCAGCTCCTAACCAAAAACTCCTAAAGTAAAAAGATCAAAGTTTTACCCAGGTAGTTTAGTCAGGTAAGGATAATACTAGAGGGAGATCAAAGATCAATTAAGTACATCGTTCCTTACGGAGCACGTTACGCAACCCCTAAACATTACCTTAGACACCAACTAATCTAAGAAAACTTAAACCAGTTCACTTAAAGATTTTTAGTTTCTTAACAGTATAAGTGAATAGTAATTGTTAACAATAAATACGTAAACAATAGCTGTAAAACGGTATCAGTAACTGTGAACAGTACTACATTTTTACTATTTATAAATGACATGGTAATTTGCTACAGTAACTATCGTGAATAATTAATTGCTACAGCAACATTAATTAATTATAATTAATTAGAGCAATTAAAATAAAGCAAGAGAACAGTTACAGAAACCGTATTTTCCTAGAATGAATAGTAATTGTATTTTATGAACAAGGAAAATAATTCTCTGATGAACAGTGCTCTACATAAACAGTAAACATTTTTTTAATGAACAGTACCCGAAACTGTTTTTTAAAATGAACAGTGACGATTTTAATATAAAATGAACAGTAGAACTTTTTTAAATAATAATTTTGGATTTAAAACAATAGCTATAAACTACTCAATCTTCTAGATTGTTGAAAATTTATCAAATCAAAGGTTATAGCATGTAAAATAATTCCGAAATAAAATAATAAGAAAGTCTGGCCTGATCGGGAGCAGTCGTGTAAACACTGCCCTAGAGACTAAGGACCCGCCTATCGTCCTAGCGTAGATGATTCTCTCTCATAGTGGTAAAAACCCACTGGAAGCGGCCAGCCTCTATACTCGGGCGAGAGAACAGAGCTTCAACTCATTCGAAGAACGGTTGCCCAAAAATAACACCAACTTATGAACGAAAATAATATGCATAGGAGATGAGGAAAAAGGGAGAATTGTTTTTATATATATTCCGAATGTGAATAAGGGGTGTGTGTATATATAGGGTTGAGAAAGCCATTACAATTCCTACAATTAATACGGCAACGTTCGTCATAAATTTTTGTAACGTTCCCCATAACGTATTGTCGTTACGCACGTTTTAATTGTATTCAGAACATTATTCAATGTGGGACTATCCATAAAGGTAAAATTGTCTTTTCTTCAACAAAATATCCAACGGTATGTACGTGTGTGCGCATGCATGCACTCCCGCGCCTATATGAACCCTTACAATACTACCTCCTTTTGGCTTTTGCCACATAAACAAAAGCTATGTAACACAAAGGTCTCACCTGCGAGAGGAGACACAACAGTGATTCCATCTGATTCCGAGCAAGAGAATCCCCAACAAACGCCATCTTCTTCCCTCTAACAACCCTCAAGAACTCCATCGCATCGAACCTCGGCAGCTCACACCTCTCAGGCTTCCACTTCCAATACAAATACCCTTTATCCTTCCCATACTTGACACAGTTCTTCATTTCGGGCAACATTCTACATGTCGAGTTTGTATAGAGTGATCCTTTTGGTTCTCCCACCCATTTGCCTTCAGACAAATCACAATAGTATTTCTCATTCGCAGAATTTTCTTGCGTAGGTTTAATGACCGTAAAAGGGTTTGAAGGGCCTAAGATGATTATTAGCGAGAGTGTTGAGAGAGCAAGAAGACAAGAGAAGAAACTGATTTTGCTTTTGAACATCTTTGATTGTAGTGCGTAGTAAGTGGAGGAGTTCATGGTTCACTGAGAAAGGCGGCTAAATTTTGTGGCAGAATTAGAAAGTTTGGCGAGCTAACATGTTTTTGGAGTCCGAGATTTTCTCAGCTGCCTTCATTTTTTTTTCTTACCAATCCGAACTAACATGATGTTTTTTTCCCCCAATTTCTTTAATTTCTTGTTGGAATTAGATTTGTTTGGATTTTAGAGTCTAGCTAATTAGTTTTGGGCCTAGTATTTTAGTCGAGCTAGGAGTTTTAATACTTCCTAGGTCGAAAATGGGTACTAATGCATTTTATTACATTCTTGCAAAGGATAAATAAAGTTTTATATCTAGCCGACCATAGATCAATCAAAACAAGTAGTTCTCATGGATAGAAGTAAGGGATTAAATTAAGGGTAGAGATTCTCTACATCCTTGATTGCAAAGAGCTTTTATAACTCACCAATCACATATCCTCACTTAATGGATCCATGAATGATATTCATTATATAAATTATAAAAAATTCTTTTAATTACGGGACTCATGCTAATAAAATCAATTCATCTTATCAATTGCGGAAGTTTTTTGTAATCAATGATGTAGAGAATCCTTGCCCTTAAATTACAAGACATAAATAAATAGATAAATTAGTCCAACATCCGACACCCAACTGTCCTCAACAATCAAAATTATTACATGACCTCGCTTGAATGGCACACTCGACATTTACATCCACATGGGCAAACAAAGCAAGTTGCTACGCAATGCCATCTTAATTTAATAAGGATTTGTGTTTTGTACAATTGTTGTTGCAATCCACCAAGCAAGCGTCAATAAGTTTTCAGTTCCCACGTTTCAACTACTTTTACCAGTAATCACTTCATAGAGATCTACAATTTGTTGGAGTTGTGATAAGCTAATAGTCTATCCCTGGCCATAAATTAGCTATTCGCCACTATTCGATCAAGTTGGAGGAGATTGATGATTTAATAGACTTTCTTAATTTCACTCTTTTTTTTTAAGGAAGCGGGCGTTTATAAATTTGGATCATCATGGTGACCTTTATTAATTAACATAGAAGAAGAAACTTTAAGACAGTGACATAACAACTCCTGTTCTTTGACATGCATAAGATAGACAATTTCGGTCCACAAAAGAAGAGAAGTCCTATGACTGATATAATTATGAGTTAATTATAGGAATTCCTCATGAACTTTCACATGGTATTAGAGCCGTTCTAGACCTCCTCCCACCACTCCTTTGCAAACCCTAGCCGCAGTCTTCACTATGACGACTGATTCTCAGATCTCTATCATCCCAAACCCAGAAAATCCAACCCAAAACATTCAACTCATCAACACTTCCCATCAATCCATCCATAAATTGACCTCGACAAATTATATTGCTTGGAAACTCCAGATTGAGGCCATTCTCATCGTCTATGACCTCTACAATTACATAGATGGATCTCATCCATGTCCTCCTCGCACCATCACCACCAACAATGTTAAAGTTTGTTGTGCGCAGCGGAAATTTTGGCAGCACCTCCGGTACGCAAGGTGTACAACAAGAGATTAGATCACAACGAAATTCTCGTTTCTCAAAGGAAACAAGAACCAAAAACCAGATATCTCATCAAAGTGAGATATCAGCTCTTCCTCTCATCAGTTCTAAGACTGAAATATCGAGGGAACCTACAAGCTATTACAAATCACGACAAGAACACAAATTTTACGTGGTTCGGAAAATAGCCTACGTCCACGGGGCAAGAAGGGGGGGATCTACTATTAGAGGGAGAGAATACAACTAGGGTTTACAATTACACAACCTAAACCCTCTCACAAACTCTCAGATCCCTCACACAAATACTCTCTCAAAGGGATGTACAAATCAAAGAACAACTATAAAAAGACTTTGCTTCTTCTCTGTGAATAGCCAAGCACAGCCGCCAAAGTCTCTGTTCTTTTTCACACAAATCAGTCGCAGCCTTTTTTTTTCTTGCGCTCAAAATCAGCCGCAGCTGCTCCTCTGCACTTCCACACACCCCACGCACAAACCCTAGGCTAAAAATCCTATTTATAGCCTAGTAAGTGGGCCTAAAAAAAAATCCGCTGCAAAAGAATGCGTTGGGGAATTGATACGAGAACATGGGTGGCCCCCACAACCCACGTTCGTTCACAATTCTTCACATCGGTGAAGTTTTCTCAAAACTGAGCCGACACCAAAGCATCCAAATGTCCCACTTGTTGTGTTCAGTACGCCATGAAGTTAATTCACGACAACGGACTCAAATCACAACAAGTCGAGAACCCGAACGAGAGTCCAAACAATCTCACCCCCATCAAAATTAACTAATCCAAAACCGACTGCATCTGAAAGACTGCCTACGTATCCTCTTGCCCAAGTAATCAAGCCGAACGTAGTTCACCCAAATAGCCTCCAAAGACCTCAACACCAAAGAATGTTCAAAAGCTCCAAACAATGACCAAACTTCACTCCTGAAACAACTTTGGTCAACATATCCGCAAGCTCCAAACAATGACCAAACTTCACTCCTGAAACAACTTTGGTCAACATATCCGCAGGGTTGTCCTTCGTGTGGATCTTCTCCCTTTGGTCAACATATCCGCAGGGTTGTCCTTCGTGTGGATCTTCTCCAACCTGACGTCTCCATCATCCAAAACGTCACGAACAAAGTAGAATCTGACATCGATATGCTTCATGCGTGCATGATAAACCTGGTTCTTCGCCAAATAGATAGCCAACATGCTATCACAATGTACCTGAATGGTTTCCTGTACAATCCCCAAGTCCTCCAACAATCCACGCAACCACAAAGCCTCCTTCACAGCTTCAGTCAATGTCATATACTCTGCCTCCGTAGTGGAGAGAGCCACTATAGACTGAAGTGTGCATCTCCAATACACCGATGCTCCTGCTAGTGTAAACACATATCCGCTAGTAGACCGACGCTTGTCCAGATCCCCCGCATAATCAGAATCCACGTAACCAATACAATCATACCATGTCTTCTCATTCTACTGAAATACCAAACCAACATTCACGGTACCTTTAATATATCGTAGAATCCACTTCACGGCCTCCCAATGACCCTTCCCAGGGTCGTGCATGTACCTAAATACCATGCTCACGGCCTGTGATAAATCTAGCCTTGTACACACCATCACATACATCAAGCTACCCACAGCATTGGCATATGGAACTTTGGACATGTATTCACGGTCCTCAACTGAAACAGGTGACATCTTAACTGATAGCTTAAAGTGGGGAGCTAATGGAGTACTCACCGCCTTGGCATTGCCATCATAACTGAATTTTTTCAGCATCTTCTGCAAGTAACTCCTCTGTGTCAACTTCAACCTCCCCTTCACCATGTCTCTCTCGATCTCCATACACAATATCTTCTTTTCTTCTCCAAGATCCTTCATCTCAAATTCAGATGACAGCTCTTTTTTTAACTTTCTAATAGCTGAAGTATTCCTGAAAGCTATGAGCATATCGTCAACATATAACATCAAATAGATATACTCACTATTCTGTAACTTGTGCATGTAAACACATGGGTCATATGGGCTCCTCGTGTACCCTTGGCCAATCATAAAACCGTCAAATCTTTTGTACCATTTTCGCGGCGATTGCTTCAATCCGTAAAGAGACTTCTTCAGCTTGCATACTAATTTTTCCTTTTCTGCAGCTTTGAACCCCATAGGTTGTGTCATGTAGATCTCCTCTTCTAAATCTCCATGTAGAAAGGTTGTTTTCACATCCATCTGGACCAAATCCAAATCCGGCTGTGCCACCAATGCCAATAAAATACGAATCGACGAATGCTTCATAACATGTGAAAATACCTCGTTGTAATCAATACCCTCTAGTTGTGTATATCCCTTGGCAACCAATCTGACTTTGAATCTAATTTCCCCAATAGAAGATCCCTCTTTCTTTGCATACACCCACTTGCATCCAATAGCCTTCTTACCCTTCGGTAGCTTTGCAAGTTCCCAAGTATCGTTCTTATGAAGAGACTGCATCTCTTCCTCCATGGCTTCCCTCCACCTATTCGAATCAGAGCTTGACTCTGCTTCCTTGAATGTAAAGGGAACCAAGTCATCAACGACTTCTGCCGATAAAGCATATGCAGCCATGACATCGTCATATCTAGCTGGCCGACGAATGCTTCTTCTTGGTTTATTAGCTGCAATGGACTCCTGAACATAACTCTGTTCCTGAGTCCTAACATCCACTGTATCCTCTAAATGCCCGGCTGTCATCCCATCTCCTCCCAGTGTCACCTCTGTAGGAGCCTCGATGGATACAATGCTCTCTGGAGTGAGTGGAGTCACATCATCCTCCACCTGCTGTGATATCTCCTAAATCTGATCTTTCTCCACCTGCTGAGGAACTTGAGGCTTCATCATGTACGCCTCGTCAAATGTGACATCCCTACTAATAACTATCTTCTTGTCCTATAGATCCCATAACTTGAAGCCTTTAACTCCATCTCTAAATCCCACAAAGACTGCTTTTCTCATCCTCGGATTCAATTTACCATCATTAACATGGTAATAAGCTGGACATCCAAATATCCGAAGCGGCTCATAGTCACTAGCTACCAAACCAGACCAACGTTCCAACGGAGTCTTCCCCTGTATCGCAGTGCACGGCAACCTATTCATGAGATGGCTCGCATAAACTAATGCTTCGGCCCAAAAAGATCTAGGCAATCCACTCTGCGTCATCATACATCGCACCTTCTCCAGCAAGGTACGGTTCAATCTCTCTGCCATCCCGTTCTGTTGCGGTGTCTCTCTAATTGTGAAGTGTCGCCTAATGCCGTGATCCCGACAAAACTGTAGAAACGAATTACTCTTATACTCTCCACCGTTATCTGAACGTAGAGTCTTCACCTTTCTACCTATCTGCAGATCCACTTTCTTTTTCTACTCCACAAAAATATCCAGGACCTGATGTTTATGCTTCATCGGGTATACCCAATTCCTTCTGGAATAGTCATTAATGAAAGTAACAAAATAGTTAGCCCCACCAAGTGATGTGTGCTTGGAAGGGCCCCAAACATCTGTGTGAATGTAGTCCAATATACCTTGGGTATTGTGAATAGTGGTGCCAAATTTTACTTTTGTCTTCTTCCTAAGTATGCAATATTCACACAGTTCCATCTTGCAGGTCTTCGCACTCTTTAATAGCCCTTGCTTCGCCAATACCTGCAGGGACTTATCACCAGTGTGTCCCAATCGCATATGTCATAAGCTGGTAGCATATTCTTCTGTGGTAATCGAAGCTGTCAGACCTCCTGTTACTGTCTTACCCTTCAAGTAGTAAAGGTTATTTTCCCTGACACCTCACATCACCACCATGGACCCTTTTGTGACCTTCAGAGTTGCATTCTCCAAGATCACCTTATAGCCAGCTGCCTCTAATGTTCCAAGTGAAATGATATTCTTCATCAATTGAGGAACGAATCTCACTTCCTTCAGCTCCCGAGTCACCCCGTCACACATCCGGATCCGTACTATACCAATACCACCAATAGGGCATACATGATCATTACCCATGAGCACGACATCCCCTTTTTCCAACTCCTCAAAGCTGGAGAACCAATCCCTCCTAGAACAAATATGATATATAGCACCAAAATCCATCATCCACTCCGTAGAGTCAGCGTAACAAACTGACGGTAATGCAAAGCAAGAATAACCTGAAGAATCCGTATTTGAATTGTCATCACTAACCTTGACAACATTCACTTCCAAAGCTTGTACAACTTTCCCTTTATTCTTCCCGGCTTTGTCTTTTAACTTTGGGCAGTCGTTCTTCCAATGTCCTTCTTCTTTGCAAAAACGACATTGATTCCTACCAATATTTCTATGGCCACATCTTGACTTCGATCTTGAGCGATCACCTGGACGACGGTTTGGACCATGGCCTCGAACTGCTAATGCATCTCATGATGCCTTCTCGGAGGGTTCGTCATCACTCTTCCTCAACTCATAATTCACTAAAGCTGATGTCACCTCCTTGTAGCTAACCGTAGTTCTTCCATTTATCATAGTGAGAACAAACGTACCAAAATCATCCTCCGGCAATGAACACAATAGTAGCATCGCCTTGTCTTCATCCTTAACCATGATATCTACATTGGTCATATCCAAAATTAGCTTCGTAAAGTTGTTAACATTCTCCCGAATGGAAACTCCCCTCTTCATCTTGAATTGGTAAAACCTCTTCTTCAAGTGAAGCCGATTCTCAATGCTCTTCGTCAGATACTTCTCATTGTGTGTTTCCCACATTCTCTTCGCCGACGTCTCGTTCATTACGTCATAAATAAGATCCGGTGTCAAGCATGACCGAATAACTCCACAAGCCCTATTATTCATCTTCTTCCAAACCTTATTCTCCATATCAGCAGGTTTCTCTTGTAACTCAAGAGTCTCCTCCAAATTCTGTGCATCCAATGCATCCATCACCTGACACCTTCACAATTAGAAATTAATCTTATCGTCAAACTTTGGAACATCAATCTTCGTGTTATTGATGCTCAGACTCTGTATCGTCTTTGAAAAAGACGATCCCGATGTGCTTGTTTCTCCCATGTTGTCGATCTAATTCTTCAAATAGGAATCCTTCAGTGAATCCTTCGAACAAGCTCCCAAATCCAATCCGGAGCTCTGATACCACTTGTTGTGCGCAGCGAAAATTTCAGCAACACCTCCAGTACGCAAGGTGCACAACAAGAGATTAGATCATAACGAAATTCTCGTTTCTCAAAGGAAACAAGAACCAAAAACCAGATATCTCATCAAAGTGAGATGTCAGCTCTTCCGCTTATCAGTTCTAAGACTGAAATATCGAGGGAACCTACAAGCTATTACAAATCACGACAAGAACGTAAATTTTACGTGGTTCGGCAAATAGCCTATGTCCACGGGGCAGGGAGGGGGGAGATCTACTATTAGAGGGAGAGAATATAACTAGGGTTTACAATTACATAACCTAAACCCTCTCACAAACTCTCAGATCCCTCACACAAATACTCTCTCAAAGGGATGTACAAATCAAAGAACAACTACAAAAAGACTTTGCTTCTTCTCTGTGAATAGCCAAGCACAGCCGCCAAAGTCTCTATTCTTTTTCCCACAAATCAGTCGCAGCCTTTTTTTTTCTTGAGCTCAAAATCAGCCGCAACTGCTCCTCTGCACTTCCACACACCCCACGCACAAACCCTAGGCTACAAATCCTATTTATAGCCTGGTAAGTGGGCCTACAAAAAAAAGTCCGCTGCAAAAGAATGTGTTGGGGAATTGATACGAGAACATGGGTGGCCCCCATAACCCACGTTCGTTCACAAAGCTCCTAACCCAGATTTTCTGCATTGGAATCGACAAGACAAACTGTTGTTTAGTGCCCTTGTCGGTTTTATTTCCCCCTCTCTCATCCCTCTCATCCAATAGGCGACCACCTCCCGCGAAGCATGGAAGACTCTCACCAACACCTATGCTCTCCCGACACGTGGTCACATCAAGCAAATCAAGGACCAGATCAAGCGAGCCACGAAGGGATCATAATCCGTTTTGGATTATATGCAATGTGTCAAGTGCTGAACTGATCGCCTCGCTGCACTCGGCAAACCAATGGACCATGAGGACATCATTGAGAAAATCTTAGAAGGTCTTGATGATGACTATCGCTAAATCGCTAATATAGTGGAAGGCATGGACAACCCCATCTTGTTTGAAAAGCTTCATGAGAAACTCATCAACAGGGAACTTGCGCTTCAGCAATCACAATCCATCTCAACCCCGCACCCCGTACGGTTAACGCTGCGTCAACCAGGTACAATAGTTCAAATTGTTCCTCGTCTAACAAGGCGCAATCTTCACACCCCGCTCCAAGACGACAGCCGTCTCAGTTTTTGCAAGCCGTGTCTCGCCAGCAGAGGTTGTATCTCAGCAAGTGTCAAGGATGTCGACAACAAGGCCACACTGTCACTCAGTGTCCTCTCTTTTAGCTGGTACACGCCTCCTCGCAAGGCGTCTCTCGTACCTTGCACACTGGATCTCAGTGGCAACCAAAGGCGCATGTTGCCATAGCATCAAATGTCAAAACCCCAACATGGCTTCTCGACAGTGGGGCATCCCACCATGTCACAACCGATCTCGGCAACCTCTCCCTTCATGCTCCATACGATGGGTCTGACGATATTATTATTGGTGATGGTATTGGGTTACACATTTTCAAAATTGGGTCCTCTTCTCTTAAAACATCCTCACATACATTTAAATTACATGATGTTTTATTTGTTCCTAACATGAAAGAAATCTTATTTTCATATCTTAATTTTGCAAATTAAATAATACGTCTATTGAGTTCTTACCATCTTCCTTTCGTATGAAGGATCTATTGCCAGGGGCAACACTGCTAGAAGGACAACCTAAAGATGGTGTGTATGAATGGTCGACCTCGCAACTCGCACCTCGTCCTTAGGCCCACTCCAGTATCAAAGTGTCTTCTAGTGACTGGCATCATCATCTTGGTCACCTATCCGAGTCAATCCAACGTCATATAATCTCTAAATTCGCTCTAGTTTTAGATTTATTTAATTCAAAGCAATCTCATTGTAATGACTGTCTTTGCAATAAAAGTCATAAACTACATTTCTCTCAATCATCAATTGTGTCTACTTCTCCTCTACAAACTATTTATTCTGATGTGTGGACTTCTCCTATTTATTCTGTCGATGGTTATAAATACTACGTCATTTTCGTAGATCACTTCACTCACTAGATATGGCTTTACCCTCTCAAACGTAAATCTAATGTCGCCATTATTTTCCCTCGTTTCAAAGCCATTGTTGAAAATTACTTCAAAAATAAATAGTAACCTTCTACTCAGATAATGGGGGGGAATACATGGGTCTCGCCAAATCCACTGGAACAGTGACATATCTATCCACAAATGGCATCTCGCATCTCACCTCGCCACCTCACACTCCAGAACATAATGGTTTTAGGAATCAAAGACACCGTCATATTGTTGAAACATGTCTTTCCCTTCTCTCTAAAGCTATCTTACCACTCTCCTTCTGGTCTTATGCCTTCTCCACTGCAATCTACTTCATAAATCCTCTCCCTACACCCACTCTTCATATGACATATCCCTTTCATAAACTCTTTAAGTTGCCACCAAACTACTCCAAACTTTGAGCTTTTGGTTGCCTGTGTTATCCTTGGCTTCATCCATACTTCCCTCACAAACTTGCCAGTCGCTCCACGCCTTGTGTCTTCCTTGGCTACTCCCTTACACAGAGTGCTTATATATGTCTTGATCCACAAACTCAAAAGACTTTCATCTTGTGTCATGTTCGATTTGTTGAGTTTAAGTTTCCCATGTCTAAACTCAATCCGTATCTCGCTCGCCCCGATGAGTCGACATACTACACCTAGATCTCACATCATGTCATTCTTCTGGCTTCATACACATCATCCGAAGCTTGTTCCAGCGACTCCTTGCCCGTCGACTCCAACACACAAACAGAAATGATAGAACATAAAACATTGCCTCTCGCCCTCCCTCTCCCTCTTCCTAACCCGCCTCCCACCTCGCCTACCCCCACAAACACCTTGCCTCCACAACTACCCGCCCCAATACCTAAACCAGCACCTAGCAACTTGCCAGCCATTCCCCTGGCCTTACCCCCACATGTCCAAGTCTCAGAACTACCCGCCCCAATACCTGAACCAGCACCCAGCAACTTGCCAGCCATTCCCCTGGCCTTACCCCCACATGTCCAAGTCTCAGACAACCTATTACCACCACCTTTGACCTGCATCTCGCCTATCATCACCCATTCCCGAAACAACATTCACAAACCTATAAACAAACTTAGCCTCTCTGCTCAACTCGCCATAGATATTGAACCCACATGTGTAACTCGGGCTATCAAAGATAGCAGATGGCGACAGGCGATGTCTGAGGAGTTTAATGCCTTGGTTCGTAATGGCACCTATGAATTGGTACCTCCCAATGGTGTGCAAAATATTGTTGGGTGTAAATGGGCTTTTCGACTTAAGCGCTTACCTGATGGCTCTATAGACAGGTACAAAGCTTGCTTAGTGGCAACGGGGTTTCCCCAAAGACCAGGAGTGGACTATCATAAGATGTTTAGTCCAGTTGTAAACCCGACCATAGTTCATCTCGTCCTCTCGCTTGTCGTCAGCCAAGGTTAGGATCTTCGTCAACTCGATGTCAATAATGCCTTTCTACAAGGCACCCTCACTAAAGATGTCTTCATGGCTCAATCTCAAGGTTTTGTTGATGTCGACAACCCACATCACGTCTGCAGATTACAGAAGATGATCTACGATCTCAAACAAGCCCCTCGAGTCTGATACAATGAGCTTCGACAGTTCCTTCTTGCATCTCGCTTCTTGAACTCAGTTGCCGACACCTCCTTGTTCATTCTCAATGACAATGGCATAACAATCATGTTACTTGTCTACATTGACAACATCATCATCACAGGTAACAATGCAGCATCAGTTCAGGACTTCATCTTAGTGCTCGCACGTTGCTTCTCACTCAAAGACCTCGGACCACTTGAATATTTCCTTAGAGTTGAAGTTGTTTCTCACCTCAAGGTCTTCTCCTCTCACAGTGGAGATATATTGCCGACTTGCTGGCTCGAACAAAGATGACTGATGCTCGCACTGTCGCAACTCCACTTGCCACCTCGCACGTCCTTACACTTCAATTGGGTACAACCCTTACTGACCCAACCGAGTTCCGAGCTATAGTTAGGAGTCTTCAGTATCTCTCCCTCACTCGCCCCGATATTGCCTATGCAGTCAACAAACTTTCACAATACATGCATCGTCTGACTACAGACCATTGGAACGCCACCAAATGACTTATCGGATATCTGTGTGGCACCATTGATTACGGCATCATGTTACATCGTCAATCACCTCTCGCTCTCTAAGCCTACTCAGATGCCGACTGGGCAGGTAATAAAGACGACTTCACATCCACCAGTGCCTACATTGTATATCTTGGTCGAAACCCGATATCCTGGAGTTTGAAGAAACAACGAATAGTGGCTCGCTCCTCGACGGAAGTCGATTACCGGTCGGTCGCTTCGATGCCTGCCGAGTTGAGATGGATCACATCTCTTCTCGACGAACTTGGGCTCACATCATCACAATAGCTGATAATCTACTATGATAATGTGGGCGCAACAAATCTCTACTCCAATCTGGTCTTCCATTCTCGAATGAAACATGTTGCTCTCGACATTCACTTCATTCGACAATAAGTCCAAGAATGCATCTTAAGAGTCACTTATGTCTCTTCCATGGACCAACTAGCTGATGCACTCACCAAACCACTACCCCGCACGTGTTTTCATAACTTGTTGATCAAGATTGGTCTCTCCTCAAGGAGCTCCAACTTACGGAGGCATATTAAGGATTGCAACTAGACCAGACGACACGACACGAGACGAGTCCAGACGAGACGACACCCCTTGTGTCGACACGAAAGGCGGTCTTAGTTTACACGCCCTATGGTGTCAGTCGACACGCTCTGACGAGACCAAACGAGACGAGTCTAGACAAGACGACACCCCTTGTGTCGACATGAAAGGCGGTCTTAGTCGATATGTCCTACGGTGTCAGTCTACATGCTCTGACAACACCAAACCAGACGAGACGAGACGAGACAACACCCTTTGAGTCATCACGAAAGGCGGTCTTAGTCGACACGTCATGCGGTGTCAGTCGACACTGCCCTGTGATTCTTTCATATTATATGATATTATGTTAATATCTCGATAGCTCACTTATCCCTTTTAGTTCCAACAATTATGTAACTAATTAGGTAGTTTTAGTGTTCAGTTAGCTACTAGAAACTTATGTCATGACACTTGAATGGATTGTGTCGTAATTCACAATTTACCCAGGGTCGGCCCTAATCCTAAGCGGGTGAGGCGGCCGCCTAGGGCCCTTAAAAACCTAGGGCTCCCAATTTGCTATAATTTAATTGGGTTGGGTTACAAATTTTGTAACCCGACCCAACCCAAAATTTATAACCCGACCCAAGTCACCCAACCCCCAAAATTTGTAACCCGCAGCCATTCGTGATTCGTTTGCCTTTTCATCTTCATCCCTCTCCGCTCTCGATTCTCGCGGTTCTCGCCGGCCCGCGGTCGCCCGTTGCCGCCCCATCACCCGGCCTCCTGTCGCCACCCCTTCGCCCGGCCACCCTCGGCCCTCTCCATTCTGTAAGTTCTCAGTTCTCACTAGGGTTTAGAAATTAGGGCTTTGTGAAATTAGGGTTTAGGAATTATAGCTTTGTGAAATTGAAATTGATTAGGGCTTTGTGAATTAGGGCAGAATCAAACGGGATTTGGTGGATTGTCAAGAAAGAAAGCATCTTTATCTCAAACTTGGAAGAAATTGTAAGATCTTTTACCTATAAAGATTTTATTGTTTAATTTCAAATTTCAATTTAAATATTTGATATTTTTTAGTCACTAACATGCTTTTTGGTAGGAATTCTTGATTAATTTATTTTTCTCGATATTTATTAGATTGTAGCAGATTCAGAATTAAATTTGGATATCATGTCTCCTCTAAAGTATATGTCTGGACATGATAAGGGGACAAAGAAACAAAAAAATTGAAGAATTCAATTGATCTCAAGCGAGAGCACTTGAAAATTTTATTACTAGTAGTGAAAATTTTATTACTAGTAGTAGAAATACATATTCTAATTTAGTTCAAGATTCGGTGAATGTTGAAAATGAGCAACCTGAAAATCAAGAAAGCGAGGATTTGGTTAATGAAAATTTGAATGAGAATAGAAATTTCATTGAAGAATGTGAAGAACCTAGCAATGTAAATGAGCATGAAGTCAATGTAAATGAACATGAAGATTTGGTACAAGAAGAAAACCTTGAAAGAAGGCCTTCAAACATAAATGACCCAGGAAATTAGAAAAATATTCATCAAAGATTAAGAGACTTACTAGTTGAAAGAGGTCCCAAAAGAAATGATAATCTTGATTTTCCGAAAGATTTAGAAGGCAGACATTTCTCCTCAACATATTACATTCGTAACTTATCCAATGGTGAACATCATGATAGAAAATGGCTAATCTATTCAAATTCTTTGGACAAGGTTTTTTGTTTTTGTTGTAAGTTGTTCAAATATGATGCAAACAAATTCAATTGGCAAATGATGGAGTTAGAAAGTCATGAAACAAGTAGTGAACACATTGTTAACATGAAGAGTTGGATTGAATTAGAGATCAGATTACGACAAAATGCGACAATCGATAAAAGTGTTGAAGAACAAATCAACAAAGAACGAGAACATTAGAGAAAAGTACTATTGAGAGTAGTTGTTGTTGTGAAAACACTTGCTAAAAATAGTTTGGCATTCGTGGAGATAATGAGAAACTTTAAGAAGAAAATAATGGAAATTTTTTAAGTATAATAGAAATGATTGCCGAATTTGATCCAATAATGAAAGAGCATGTTCGTCGAGTTCAGGAGAAAGAAATTCATTATCATTATCTTAGTCACAAAATTCAAAATAAATTTATTCTTCGAATAGCAGATGAGATCAAAAGTTTAATCATCCAAAAGATTAAAGAAGCAAACTACTTTTCTGTTATTCTTGATTGTACTCTGGATGCAAGCCATGAAGAGCAAATGTCACTTATATTAAGATGCATGAATATTTCAACAAGCCCAGTAAAGATAGAGGAGTTCTTTTTAGGAATTTTAAAGGTGGATGATACATCAGGACGAGGATTTTTTATGAACTTGTAAATATTTTGCAAGAGCTTAAACTTGATATTGGTGATGTAAATGGACAAGGGTATGATAATGGTTCTAATATGAAAGGAAAACATAAAGGTATACAAAGAAGATTATTAGAGATAAATCCTAGAGCATTCTACACACCTTGTGGTTGTCATAGTCTTAACCTTGCACTTTGTGATATGGTAAACTCTTGTTCGAAAGCTTCATTTTTTTCAGAGTGGTGCAACGCATATATTCATTGTTTGCATCTTCTACAAAGTGGTGGAAAGTTTTTACAGATAATGTTAAAGGTTTCACACTTAAGCCACCATCACAAACTCGTTGAGAAGGTCAAGTTGAAAGTGTTAAAGTAATAAGATTCTAAACTCCAGATATAAGAGATGCTTTGATTTACTTAGCAAGTTCTAGTGAAGATCCCAAGACAAAAAGTGATGTTGAGTGCTTATCAACATATGAAATTGAGAATTTTGAGTTCTTACTTGGTATGGTTATTTGGTTTGATATTTTGAATGCTATTAGCAAAATAAGTAAAATCATGCAATCAGAGGATATGCAGATTGATGTTGCTATAGACCTTTTAAGAGGGCTCATTTCATTTTTTGAAAGCTACATAGAAAATGGATTTGAAGCAGCTATGGTTGAGGCTAAAGAAATTGCAGTTAGAATGAAAGTTGAACCTATTTTTCATGAACGTCGCATCATTCGTAAAAAAAACATTTTGATGAAAATGCTAGTAAAGAGATGGCAATAACAGCTAAAGAATCCTTTAGAGTCAATTACTTCATATATATCATGGATCAAGCTCTTTCTTTACTCAAGAGTAGATTTGAACAGTTCAACAGTATGATAAATCTTTTGGTTTCTTGTTTAATTTGGAGAGGTTGAAGTCTGCAGATAATGATAGTTTGAAGTGTTCATGTCTTAACCTTGAAGATCTCCTAAAGCATGACAAAAATTTTGATATTAATGGGACAGAATTATTTTCAGAACTCCAAATCTTAAGAGAAGCATTACCAAGAGGAACAAAAAAAATCAATTAAAGTATTGAATTTTACGGAAAGGCTAAATTGTTGTTTTCCAAATGCTTGGATTGCTTATAGAGTATTATTAACAATACCAGTTACAGTTGCATCGGCCGAGAAAAGCTTTTCAAAGTTGAAGCTCATCAAATCTTATCTACGGTCAACAATGTCAGAAGAGAGATTGAATGGATTTGTTATGATATCTATAGAAAAAAAATTATTGGAGAAGCTTTATTGGAACATTTTAATTGATAATTTTACAGCTCAAAATGCAAGGTGATCTTATTTAATATAGTATGAATTGTGTTATTTATAAAACATCAAGAAGTTTTTTTATTTTAATATTAATACGATTATGTGCTTATTGTCTCATTTTAATAAAAATATTTTGCTATCTTATAAAAAAATTTGTGTATGAAATATTGCATATAGAAGCCCCTCATTTGAAAGTTTGATTAGGGCCCCGTGAAAAATTAAGAATATCAGGACCGGCCCTGGATTTACCTTTTCTAAGTTGAATAATGTGAATGAACGTGGGGTCCACCACGTGATGTCTAGCACCTTTTTTGCGGATGCTTTTTGCGGATGAGGTTGCGGATGAAATTGGCCCATGAACGCCAATATATAAATAAGGTTATAGGGCTTGGAAAATAAAGTGTGCAAGGAGTTTTTTTGATTGGCGGCTGCAAGGTGCGAAGCAGACAGAGGGGAATAGTTTTGCGGCTACAGGTGTGCGGCTGCAGAAAGAAAAAAAAAAGGCAAAGTACTGTTTTGAGAGAGAATTTGAGGAGTTTATGTGCAGTTCTTTTGTAGAGAGATATTGTGAGGGATTTGAGAATTTGTTTGAGAGTTTAGATTGAGTGATTGTAAACCCTAATTATATTCTCTCCCTCTATTAGTAGATCTCCCCCCTCCTTGTCCCGTGGACGTAGGCAATTGATGAACCACGTAAAAATTAGTTGTATCACTTTTGTGTGATTTGTAATAGCTTTTTAGGATCCCTCGACAAGTCAGTCCTAGAACTGATGAGAGGAAGAGCCGATATCTCACTTTGTTGAGATATTCACTTCAGATTCTTGTTTCCTTGGTGAGACGGGAATTCTTATTGCGATCTGACTCTCTTGTTGTGCTGCCGAAGTGCTGTCGAAATTTCCGCTACGCGCAACAGGTGGTATCAGAGCCTATATTTTAGATCTAGGGTTTTTTGGTGGAGGAAGACTCTTGTGTGAAGCTTGGTTCTTAGAGTTCGGGGCTTCCGTGGAAATAGCATTAGGAGTTGTCGTTAGAGATTTTGCTTTCCTCGTGTGGATAGGATATCTATTTGGAATCCGATCTAGGGTTCAGTTGGGTGGTTCCTAATTTCTATCAAATTTGTTCTTTCTCTACAATTTGGAGTTAGTTCGCAATGGGAGAAGAAGGTGAAAACAGCAAATCGATGGCGAGTACAATACAAGTTGGTTTTCAGAACACTAAGATTAGTGTGGTGAAGTATGACGGCAAAATCAACTTTGGTTTGTGGATGAACGACGTACAGGATGCGATTAATGCTCAGAATTTGGAAGAGACCATCATGGTCCACAAGAGGCCACCTAAATATGATGAGGCGATATGGGAGAAGATGAATAGGAACACGTGTGGGGTGATCAGGTCCTGTTTGGAACAGGAACTGAAATATGATATGATTGGGGTGACGTCTACAATGAAGATGTGGGAAATTCTCAACAATAAGTATCTCACGAAGAGTGTTGAGAACATGTTGTACTTGCTGCGAAGACTCTTCAGATTTCAGATGTCCAGAGGCACCTCACTAGCGGCGCATGTGAACAACTATACTAAGTTGTTGTCGGACTTGGCAAATATTGATGAGAAGATTTCGGATGAGTACAAGGCTATTATCTTATTGGGCTCCTTACCGGATGAGGAGTATGATACCTTCGTGCTCACTTTGTTGAACGGGAGATCTTCTATCAACTATAGTGAAGTGACTAACGCATTGACCAATTATGATTTGAGGAGGAAGGACAAGGAGACTTCCCGTGCTAGCACTTCAGGAGAGGCCTTGTCGACGAGAGGTAGAAGCCCATATTCGAAAGGTGGTAATAGAGGGAGGTCAAAGTCAAGAAACCGCCATTAATTAGTAAAGAACCAATGTGCATTCTGCAATGAGCAGGGACATTGGAAGAGAGACTGCCCGAAGCTCAAGGAGAAGGAGAATGGTAAGAAAAAGGGCCCAAAAGCCAATGAGGTGAATATTGCGAAAGGCGATGATTTCGATGATTCGTGCTTTTCTCTACTGATTACTCCGGAGGTAAACCATGTAGATGCATCAGATTGGATGCTTGATTCCGACGCTACTTATCATGTGACCCCTAGGCGAGACTGGTTTGCATCTTTTGAGAAAGTCGACGGGGGTGTTGTTATCATGGAAAATGACCAATCCTGTGGCATTTGTGGGATAGGTACTGTGCGGATCCGGATGCACGATGGAGTAGTCCGTGAATTAAAGGAGGTGAGATTTGTACCTCAACTGAAGAAAAATCTTATCTCAGTTGGAGCTTTGGAGGCGAATGGATTCAATGTGACTTTCGAAAACGCTGTAGTGAAGGTTACTAAGGGATCATTGGTGGTGATGAAGAGAGTCCGCAATCGAAATTTGTATTATCTAAAGGGAAGCACCAAGATTGGCCAGGTTGCTACGGCTATTTCAGAAGCGGATATGAGTAGACTTTGGTGTTATACCCTAGAGGGGGGGGGTGATTAGGGTCTTATGCTAATCTAATCCGATTATATGCCAATAAGAATTAATTAATGAGTTCCTAGCAAGTATGAAATACAACAAGTTATATGAGCTAGGATAGGCAATATGAACAACAAGATATATCCTAACAAAGAGATATAGGCAATGTATGTGTAAGGATATAAAACTAACACAATGTGATATATCCTACCAAAGAAACAAAGAGATATAGGCAATGTATGTGTAAGGATATAAAACTAACACAATGTGATATATCCTACCAAAGATATATACAATTGATATATGCAAAGATATGTAAACTAACACAAGGGTAAACAAAATGAACTAGATAGTGGATGAAATAAATGAGCAATGCATAATTGGCGATATAAGATAAATGCAAAAGCGTTCGGACCTTCCGTCCTACGTCTCCGCTCCCCACTCCCGGGGAGAAATCCACTATCACAACCGGGTTTTCTACGCTCACCCGAATAACGTTTACACCTCACAGTGTCGGTTTTCAACGCTCACCGAACAACGTTCACTCCTCACACTCGGTTTTCTAGTTCACCGAAAACTTCACAACACACTCGGTTTTCTAGCTCACCAAAAAACTTTACACCACTCACAATGTAACAAATATAAATTTGTTCTCTACAATAGATGAGAACTCAATTAAGCACAACTCAATGTTACAATCTCTCACAACCCTAATATACTATGTATGTAAATACAATAAGCTCAAGTGGGTGTGTGTAACAATGAGATAATATAATCAAATCTAAACTCAATATAAAAACTAGCTTTAAAGAATGATAATCAAATAACTAAGCAAATGTAAAGCTAGATAGAGTTTAGAAAACTTCTCCAATAGATGACAAGATGGAGAGATGGAGATTGGAGCCCAAACAAGAAGATGATCTCCTCCACTTGTGAAAACAATCTTCAAACCAAACAAACACTAAAACACACTTAAACCCTTGTTTAAAACTCTTTAAACTTGTTTAAAACATTTCTTGAGTACATGAAAACTGAGATCAAAGAGGGTTTTTATAGCCTCCAAGACCTCACCCAAAAACCCAAACAAAATGACCAAAAAACCATTCTGCAACGGCTCTAAAAAGAGTGAATTGCGGTTTTGGTCCTAACTGTAGGAAGGTTTGACCAAGCAGGAGTTTGAGATGACCCTAACTGTAGGAAGGTTTGATCACTCGATTTGAAAGTGGACCTCTCGTTCATTGGAGGAATCGAGAGGGGATTTTGACTGTGGTCCTAACTGTAAGAAGGTTTGACCAAGTGGGTGTTTTGAGACAATCCTAACTGTAGGAAGGTTTGATCGCTCAATTTGTGGACCTCTCGTTCATTGGGGGAATCGAGAGGGGATTTTGACTGTGGTCCTAACTGTAAGAAGGTTTGACCAAGTGGGTGTTTTGAGACAATCCTAACTGTAGGAAGGTTTGATCGCTCAATTTGTGGACCTCTCGTTCATTGGGGGAATCGAGAGGGGATTTTGACTGTGGTCCTAACTGTAAGAAGGTTTGACCAAGTGGGTACTTTACGTCCAGACTCTAACAGAGAGAGTGTTGAGTGCACAGACACGGTGAGAATTTGAATGGGAGTTCTTATTCATTACATTGCTGTGGTTTTGGGAACTTCCCGTTACATAAATCGTCCACCCCCAGTTTCCTCTGCGGAACTGGTTCGGACATTATTATCAGTTACCTAACCGGGTTATCCTTAAGAATATTAGCTTAATATTCTCCAGGAACTTCCCGTCAAAAGTGGGGAAACAGTTTAGACTCATATACCTATTGGAGTATCAGGGAGTAGTTTAACCTCTTATACCGGTCGGAGGATTTGAGAAACAGTTTATACTCGTATACTCTTTGGAGTTTTGCCGTTCTTATTTGGCTTACCTTAGCGTTATGACGCCGGCTTCAACCAAGGTCTGAATGCTATTCTTGAGAGCAAAGCAATCCTTGGTGGGATGAACGACCCTCCTGTGGTATGCACAGTACTTTGGGTCCGTAGTGTTGTCAGCTTCCTCCTGATTTGTGATAGGTGGTAGCTTGATCTTGTTACCTTCAAGGAGGGATTCGAAGATGGCTGGAACGTCTTCGTCCTTGAAGGAATACTCTCTTTGAAGTTTCGGACTCGAAGTCTTTTGCTGCCTTCGGGATTGCTGTTGTGACACTTGATTAGCACCACCAGTAGTTGCAGGTGTTTTGCCCTTACCACGAGAGGCGAAGTTTGAGTCCAGAGGATTCCGCCAACCTCCTTTGGATATGATCGTTGAAGCTCTATTCCATCCATCCTCCAATTACGTTGTTTGCCTAGAATAAATACGAAAAACACAAATACTAGACAAACAACATTAGTTGTAAATTGTTTGTTAAACATCATCAAAATAAGAAGGCTAACAATCTCCCCCTTTTTGATGATGACAAATAATTTACAAAAAGGATATATGCATGAAAGTAAATGAATATACAAAGTATAATATATCATGCATATAAACAAGAAAGAATATACTCACAATATTTCTCCCCCTTTGACAACATCAAAAAGGGGACAAAAGAAATAAGAGAGCGAAAGTTCCCCCTATCAATATGCATGAGTGAGTATAACACATAAAAAAATATAGGGATTGCTCCCCCTATCAAAATACCATATAGAATATACGAAATGAAGATCATGGCAAACATATGTGAGCAAGCATAGATGGAAAATATGCTAAACACTCCTCACATACGAAAAAGATAATGAGAACATATATGAATGTCAATATAAAAATAGTGTCTCGTTAACATAGAAAAATATAAAAACCATATAAAAGAATAGATTTATGAAATCAAAAGAAGAGGAACATGAGAAACATGCAAAAAGTTTTCAAATGAAAACGAATCAACCAAAAGAAATCATAAATCAAAATTTAAATCATAAAACCAAATCATCATTGATTTTCAAAAATCAAGAGAGGTAATTATATCTAGCTCTTGAGCTAGTATCAACCCACATAAATATTTTAGCACCCGGTAAACAATATTTGGGAATAAACACCCAATAAATCCGGAGGGGTATATAAACACAAACCTCTCATCAAAACAAGACCAATAATCATGAAAACAAAAGATTTGATCAATTAAAAATTTGTTTTCATAATCAAAAGATTTTAAGATATAATTTTTAAAACCAAGAAAAGAAAAAAGAAAAACACTAAAGTACTTGGTTTTAAAAATCAAATTTATTTTGGTACCCAAGAATTCTTAGTACCAAGAGATTTAGGGACATGACCCCTATCTTTTAAGCTCAAAGCCCTAGGGTTATGAACCCTCTTAGGCATATGTGGTGCACTAACACGGTCAAAGCAATAATCGCTCAAATGACCCTTCCGGTTGCAATACGTGCAATGAAAGAGATCCATTTGTTTTTGTGGACCATTAGCTCGTGCACAGGAAACATTTGCAACCATAGATGATCTTTTAAGATTATTTTGCAAATATGAAACATTATCAAAACAAAACTTTCCTAAGTGGCCATATCTACCACAAACATCACATTTAAAAACATGTGGTCTACTAGAAACATTTGGCAAATGAGATTTCTTTTTTAAATCAAAACAATATTCGGCCAAATGACCAAAACGATCACAATGATCACATCTATACACATGAGCATGCTTAAGATGAACAATGGGTTCATGTGTGTGTACATGTGATGAAGAAGCTACATGAGATGCACAAGGAGCATTGACATTATTATGTTTGTGTGCATCATAGCAAAATTTAGCTAGATGGCCTTTACGGCCGCAAATAGAGCACTTGTAAACTTTGCTATATATGTGTGCATGATGAGTGGATGATTTCTTAGACTTGACACACATATCCATAAGCATCTAAAGATGAAATACTATTTTTTATAAGATTCAAATCTTCATTTTTAGGCACATATGCACTTTTAGAAGTAGAACATAAATAGTTATTTATAAAAGAAGCAGTATCATTTTGTATGTTCTTTACTTCTAACATGGCATTATCTTTTTTATGAGTTAACTTGGCAAAGTTTGAAAGCAAAGAATCATGACCCGATTTTAATTTTTTATTATTTTCTTTAAGGATCATATTTTCATTAGAAATAATATCAAACTTAGAAGTTAAAGACTCATGATCGGATTTCAAAATTTTATGCGTGCTTTGTAAATTAGTGAAATCATTTTGCAATTTCTTATAGGCATGCAATAATTTATCACTAGCATAAGCAAGTTCATCACTATATAAATCATTATCGGGTTCGAACTCGCAAACCTCACTAGGGCTATCGCCTAGTGCTCGTGTGCATGATGCTCCACATGAACTTGAAGCCGGATCCTCTAAAGCTTGTCGGATCACCTCCAAGTTTCCTTGATGTGCTTCAATAAATTTCCAAAGTTTGTAAGCACTATCAAAATGAACAAACTTGTTAGACATAGATGAATTAAAAGCATTTAGCAAATATTCTAACAAAATATTGTTCATTGTAAACATACGATGGTCATTCTTATTCCACTTGGATTTCTCCAAGGTGGGCACAATATAGGCATCATCTATAATTTCCCATAAATCAAAGTATTTAGATTGAACAAAAAGTTTAAATCTAACACACCATTGGGCATAGGGAAAATTATCTAATCTAGAAGCAATATTGATGGCATAACCTAAACCATGCATATCCATAATATAAAAGGCAAGCAAGATACAAATAAAGCTCAAAATTAGATTATCACAATAAGCAAACTTGGATCTTTAACTCAAGGCGATTAGACCTTAAATCAAAGAGCACCAAGCTCTGATACCAATTGTTAGACCCTAGAGGGGGGTGATTAGGGTCTTATGCTAATCTAATCCGATTATATGCCAATAAGAATTAATTAATAAGTTATCCTAGAAAGTATGAAATACAACAAGTTATATGAGCTAGGATAGGCAATATGAACAACAAGATATATCCTAACAAAGATATGAGCTAGGATAGGCAATATGAACAACAAGATATATCCTAACAAAGAGATATAGGCAATGTATGTGTAAGGATATAAAACTAAAACAAAGAGATATAGGCAATGTATGTGTAAGGATATAAAACTAACACAATGTGATATATCCTACCAAAGAGATATACAATATGATATATGCAAAGATATGTAAACTAACACAAGGGTAAACAAAATGAACTAAATAGTGGATGAAATAAATGAGCAATACACAATTGGCGATATAAGATAAATACAAAAGCAAATGCGCCAATGACAAACTCAAACACACTCAAATGATCACGGAGTTCGGACCTTCCGTCCTATGTCTCCGCTCCCTACTCCCAGGGAGAAATCCACTATCACAACCGGGTTTTTTACGTTCACCCGAATAACGTTTACACCTCACAGTGTCGGTTTTCAACGCTCACCGAATAACGTTCACTCCTCACACTCGGTTTTCTAGTTCACCGAAAACTTCACAACACACTCGGTTTTCTAGCTCACCGAAAAACTTTACACCACTCACAATGTAACAAATATAAATTTGTTCTCTATAATAGATGAGAACTCAATTAAGCACAAACTCAATGTTACAATCTCTCACAACCCTAATATACTATGTATGCAAATACAATAAGCTCAAGTGGGTATGTGTAACAATGAGATTAATCAAATCTAAACTCAATATGAAACTAGCTTTAATAAGATGATAATCAAACAAATAAATATAAAGCTAGAAAAGAGTTTAGAAAACTTCTCAATAGATGACAAGATGGAGAGATGGAGATTGGAGCCCAAACAAGAAGATGATCTCCTCCACTTGTGAAAACTTCTTCAGACTTCTTCGGTCGACCGGTGCGGTCGACCGATGGAAATTTCGAGCTCTCGGTCGACCGCACCGGTCGACCGACAAACTCTCTGCTGCCCACTGAACAAATGAACATATGAGCGGTCGACCGATGCGGTCGACCAAAATCTGATACACAGTAAAATAGGTTTTAAAATCTGATTGTTAAAAATAACAAATGAAGTCTAAAAATAATGAAACTTTGGGAAATGTATATAAACATGTAAATGAAAATGTTACAAAAAGAATTTTCCAAATTGTATTTCCCATTTGTGAAAAATCATCATTTTGCAAAAATAGTCCAAAACACGAAAATGTAAACATGTGAATTTTGATATTTTGGCTAAACCATGTTTTAAAACTTTGCACAATGATTATATAGACTTAATAAAATATGTATATGATTATTGTTAAGTCCAAAAGCTAAGAATACAGAATTTTCACAAAATTGCATATTCTATGCAATGTTTTCAAAAACACAATAGTAAATATGAAATATATGATTTCATATTTATAAACATGAAAACTCAAAAACTATATAACTATATATATGCATAGAAACCAAAACTTATGTATATATATATAACTATATATATATACGAAGAAACCAATAAATGTGTGTGTATAGATAATTGAGCTTAGAGTACTTAACACACATAATATAAATCCTAAACTAGTTACCCAAGCTTGATCTTGATCTTCATTGTAGCTCAACTTGGTACACATGCGGATGAAGATTAAACTTAATCTTTAACTTTGAATTGTAAGGCTTCAACCCGACATTCCGCCAACCTCCTTTGGATATGATCGTTGAAGCTCTATTCCATCCATCCTCCAACTACGTTGTTTGCCTAGAATAAATATGAAAAACACAAACACTAGACAAACAACATTAGTTGTAAATTGTTTGTTAAACATCATCAAAATAAGAAGGCCAACATTTGGTACTATAGGTTGGGGCACACAGGAGAAAAGTCACTGCAGGCTTTGTGCAAGCAGGGACTATTGAAAGGAGCCAAGAGTAGAAAAGTGAAATTTTGTGAGCACTGTGTTTTTGGCAAGAAGACGAAGGTGAAGTTCGGGACTGCCATTCATCAGACGAGGGGCATCCTGGACTACGTGCACACAGACGTTTGGGGTCCCACCAAGACTGCATCACTTGGTGGTAGACATTGGTTCGTCATTTTTATAGATGACTATTCTAGGCGTTGTTGGGTGTACACCATGACGAAGAAGAGTGAAGTCCTAGATATATTTGTGAAGTGGAAAAAGAGATTAAAACTGCAGACTGGGAGAAAGATCAAGACGTTGCGATCCGACAAAGGTGGTAAGTATACTTCTGACCCCTTTCAGCAGCTATGTCGAAACGAGGGCATAGAGAGACACTTCACAGTTAGTCATACACTGCAGCAAAATGGGGTGGCAGAGAGGTTGAATCGGTCTTTACTGGAGAAGATCTGATGCTTATTGTCGCAGAGTGGTTTGGAAAAGATCTTTTGGGCTGAGGTACTTACATATGCGAGCCACCTCATTAATAGGCTGCATTCATCTGCGATTGAGGGGAAAACCCCTATGGAGATGTGGTCGGGAGAGCCAGCACACGATTATGATCAGCTCAAGGTATTTGGGTGCCCTGTATTTTATCATGTGAGAACTGATAAGTTAGAATCTCGAGCTAGGAATACCATATTTGTAGGATTCAAGCGTGGTGTCAAGGGATACAAGCTTTGGGATCCAGGTGATAAGAAGATGTTCGCTGGAAAATTCGTGTCTTTCTTTGTTATTGATTCCATTGTCATCTTGAGTTACAACTTTTTGAGTTACAAAAGATCCGGTCTTTTTATAAGATCCGGTTACAACGAAAATCAAATAAAAATAAACAAAGATTACAACTTTTCTTCTTTTATGTCGAACGAATCGCGAGCTCCTGTTTTGCGGTCGCTCGCTTTTGTGGGTTCTTTGCCTGCGCCGGGGTTGTTTGCCGTGGACCACCGCGAGATCTAGATCCGGTCGGATCTACGCAGTACGACGGGTATTATTTCACCAAGGAAATAATAGCCGGGGAGGATTGTTTCACCAAGGAAACAATCGTCCAAGTCTCGGGATCTAAGACCAAGCTTAGATCCGGAGTATGCCTGCGTAGATCTGAGATCTGATCCTCTCGAACACCTGCCTTATTTGACGTTGATGATCGCCGAGCACCAGATCTGAAGGAGTGAGTCCCCGAAGTCCCAAAGTTTCAATCTTTTTTAAGTTCCGAGTCTCCAATCCAGCAGGGCTTCGCCTCTCTCCAAAATTTCCAACCTTTTGAAATGAAGAACCCCTTGGCCTATTTATAGGCTCTCGTTACTGTGCCCGTGCCCGTGTGCACGTGTGGCCAGCTCAAGGTGGCCGGCCACCTCAAGGTGGCTCGGCTCATGCCGAGCCACCCTGAGGTGGCTCGGCCACCCCAGGGGGTGGCTCGGCCTTGGCCGAGCCACCTTGAGGTGGCTCGGCTTGGGCCGAGCCACCTGAAGTTGGCTCGGCTTCGGCCGAGCCCCTCTAGGTGGTGGGTTTGGTGTTTTCCGCCTTGGTTCTATCTGTGATTTGGTTCTGTGGTTGATTTATCCAGACTTGATTCATTGACCTGATTTGGCAGTAAATCCGGATCCCGATTAGGCAGTAAATCCGCTTCTGAGTTGGAGTCCGAAACCGATCTTGATTCGATCGTCATTCGTCCGAGTATGCCTTTGGTTGGATGACTCGTTGACTCTTCGAACCCTTGGCTTGATCCCGCACGTGTATGGATGCATTCCGTCGCTTGATGCGATTCGTCGATCTCGTCGCCTCGTTGGTTCGTCGGTTTGTGCCGAGCTGAGCAAAAGGGACCTATAAGCAATTTTATATGCCTACAGATACCCCCTCCAAAGTATTTCAGTCTCGTTCTTTTATAGAAGAGTCTGGAATACTTTGGATATGCATGTCCCAACCTTCAGTCGGTGTAATGGGACCTTGGAATGACTTGTGTTCTTGATTCCTTCAATCCTTCAGGCTATTCAGTGCTTTGTCGAATATCTGTAAGGGTTCAGGTGCTGCATTTATTGTCTGACCGTTTGTCGGAAATTTTGAACCTTTTGAAGTCATTCCTGATTTTTGATCTTCCGCTCGTAGAATTGACCATCGATTGCTGGCGTCGAGTTTTTATGTGCAACGCGTTGTCCGGCGTTGTGTTGTTGAGTTATCCTTAAGAATATTTTTTTTTAGAAAAATACTCTCCAGAAACTTCTCAACCAAAATTAGGGAACAGTTTATACTCATATACCTTATTGGAGTGTTAAGAAGCAGTTACTCGTATACTTTTCGGAGTATTGATTCTTTCATTGCAACGCATTGATAGACGTTGACCTAGGGTTACGCGTTGTCCGGCGTTGACCTTAGGGTTTTGGACGTCGTACGTTGAATTTTTTTGCTTGCAACGCGTTGACTGGCGTTGACCTAGGGTTATGCGTTGACCGGTGTTAACCCTAGGATTTCGAATTTTTGCTCGCAACACATTGACTGGCGTTGATCTAAGGTTACGCGTTGTCCGGTGTTGACCCTAGGGTTTTGACCGTCGTACGTTGACCTTTTGATCGCAACGCGTTGACTGGCGTTGACCTAAGATTACGCGTTGTCCGGCGTGGTCCTTAGGGTTTTGACCGTCGTACGTTGACCTTTTGATCGCAACGCGTTGACTAGCGTTGACCTAGGATTATGCGTTGACCGGCGTTAACCCTAGGGTTTCGAATTTTTGCTCGCAACGCGTTGACTGGCGTTGACCTAAGGTTACGCGTTGTCCGGCGTAGTCCTTAGGGTTTGGAACGTCGTATGTTGCTCAGGTCACGAGACCAACTAAAGAAGCTGATGCGTCAGTGACTCTCGTATTTATAGGATTTTTGGCAAACCCTCAGCCATTAACGGGTTTGATGAGCGTTTGATGCGCCTTTACCGACTACCGTTTGAGTCGGGCTAGCATGCAGATTGTTTAAGTCTGTTCCGCATGTGACGTTATGCTAAAAGAGTTAACTCTTTTAGTGCTACGATATTGAATACGTAGACTTCGTCTTTCTCCTGTGAAAAGACTAAACAGCAACGTGTATCAGACGTTGACTTAGGATTTTTGGCAAATCCTCAGCCCTCAACGGATTTGATTAGCCTTTACCGACTACCGTTTGAATCGGGCTTACATGCGGATTGTCTTAAGTCCGTTCCGCATGTGACGTTGTGCTAAAGGAATGAACTCCCTTAGACTTGATGCTACGACTTCGAATACGTAGACTTCGTCTTTCTCACGGGAATAGACTACCCGGCGACGCGTGTTAGGCGTTGACTTTAGGATTTTTGGCTAACCCCAAGCCTTTAACGGATTTGATTAGCCTTTACCGACTACCGTTTGAGTCGGGCTAGCATGCGGATTGACGAAATCCGTTCCGCATGTAACGTTGTGCTAAGAGAGTGAATTCTCTTAGACTTTGTGCTATGATGTTGAATACATAGGCTTTACCATTGTTACGGGAATAGGCTACCCGGCAACGTGTATTAGACGTTGACTTATCCCTACTTAGGCTTCGGGATGAGATACCCCAGAATCGAACTCTGGTGTCTTTTTCAATCAGTAAAAGACTAAACCGGCGACACGTGTTAGGTGTCGACATATCCTTTCTTAGGATTCAGGATGACATTCCCCATGCGTGTAAGGCATGGATTTTGGTGTTATTAATAACAACCTGTCACAATGTTGAATATGTGAACGGGTGTTCTTTTTAAACGGTTAAGAACTGACCGGCAGCGCGTGTCAGGCGCAGACTTATCCTTGCTTAGGTTTCAGGATAGAATACCCCAGAATCGAACTCTGGTGTCTTTTTCTACGGGGAAAGACTAAACCGGCGACGCGTGTTAGGCGTCGGCATATCCTTTCTTAGGATTCAGGATGAAATTCCCCATGCGTGTAAGGCATGGATTTTGGTGTTATTAATAACAACCTGTCACAATGTTGAATATGTGAACGGGTGTTCTTTTTAAACGGTTAAGAACTGACCGGCAGCGCGTGTCAGGCGCAGACTTATCCTTGCTTAGGTTTCAGGATAGAATACCCCAGAATCGAACTCTGGTGTCTTTTTCTACGGGGAAAGACTAAACCGGCGACGCGTGTTAGGCGTCGGCATATCCTTTCTTAGGATTCAGGATGAAATTCCCCATGCGTGTAAGGCATGGATTTTGGTGTTATTAATAACAACCTGTCACAATGTTGAATATGTGAACGGGTGTTCTTTTTAAACGGTTAAGAACTGACCGGCAGCGCGTGTCAGGCGCAGACTTATCCTTGCTTAGGTTTCAGGATAGAATACCCCAGAATCGAACTCTGGTGTCTTTTTCTACGGAAAAAGACTAAACCGGAAGCACGTGTTAGGCGCAGACTTATCCCTGCTTAGGATTCGGGATAAACTTCCTAGGATGAATCCTGAATTCTTCGAAAAGGATTGGTATGGGGAAGGAAGAATTTTATATTCTATTCCCCGAACAAAGAAGGAAAGGAGACTCGAGGTGGGATCTCCACCCCCAGAATCCGGAAAGGTGAAACTAAGAGTGGGATCTCCACTCCGAGAATCAAAAAGATTCGGATAACCCTAACTGTCGGAAGGTTTGATTATCGAACTAAAGATGAATTTCTCGTTTATCGAGAATGAATCGTGGTTTTGGTCCTAACTGTAGGAAGGTTTGACCAAGTGGGAGGTTTGAGGTGACCCTAACTGTAGGAAGGTTTGATCACTCGATTTGAAAGTGGACCTCTCGTTCATTGGAGGAATCGAGAGGGGATTTCGGTTTTGGTCCTAACTGTAGATAGGTTTGACCGAATGGAAGGTTTAAGACGATCCTAACTGTAGGAAGGTTTGATCGCTTGATTTGTGGACCTCTCGTTCATTGGGAGAATCGAGAGGGGATTTTGACTGTGGTCCTAACTGTAAGAAGGTTTGACCAATCAGGAACTTTACGTCCAGACTCTAACAGAGAGAGTGTTGAGTGCACAGACACAGTGAGAACTTGAATGGGAGTCCTTATTCATTACATTGCTGTGGTTTTGGGAACTTCCCGTTACATAAATCGTCCACCCCCAGTTTCCTCTGCGGAACTGGTTCGGACATTATTATCAGTTAACTAACCGGGTTATCCTTAAGAATATTAGCTTAATATTCTCCAGGAACTTCCCGTCAAAAGTGGGGAAACAGTTTAGACTCATATACCTATTGGAGTATCAGGGAGTAGTTTAACCTCTTATACCGGTCGGAGGATTGAGAAACAGTTTATACTCGTATACTCTTTGGAGTGTCAGGAAGCAGTTTATACTCTTATACCGGTCGGAGTTTTGCCGTTTTTATTTGGCTTACCTTAGCGTTATAACGCCGGCTTCGACCAAGGTCTGAATGCTATTCCTGAGAGCAAAGCAATCCTTGGTGGGATGAACAACCCTTCTGTGGTATGCACAGTACTTTGGGTCCGTAGTGTTATCAGCTTCCTCCTGATTCGTGATAGGTGGTAGCTTGATCTTGTTGCCTTCGAGGAGCGATTCGAAGATGGTTGGAACGTCTTCGTCCTTGAAGGAATACTCTCTCTGGAGTCTCGGACCCGAAGTCTTCTGCTGCCTTCGGGATTGCTGTTGTGACGCTTGATTAGCACCACCAGCAGCTGCAGGTGCTTTGCCCTTACCACGGGAAGCGAAGTTTGAGTCCAGCAGATTAACCGTCGGTTGGTTCCTTTCGGCCTTCTTCCTTTTAAGGAAGCGTTCGGCTTGTTCACCGCGCACCTTCAGATCCTTCCAAGTGTCAGACGGTGCTGTCCCCATTGCCTCCAATACGTCCAATGCGAGGTTGTTGTGGCAAGTCTGGAGAATGAATTCCTCGGTGATCGGGTCCCGGCAATTCATCGCCTTGTTCCGGAACCTTTTGACGAAGGTGTCGACTAACTCCCCGTCTTTTTGTTTCTCGTCGAGCAACGATCCGATAGAGATCTCGGTGTCGTCGTCGAAGAAATTTGCAAGGAACTTCGTCTCCATGTCATCCCAGCTGTTCACGCTTCCTGGCTTGAGGCGACGATACCAATCGAAGGCAGCTCCGCGAAGAGTGCCGACGAATGACCGCACCATCAGAGGCTCGTTCCCAGAGATAGCACCCAGGTGCGATTTGAAATAAATCAAATGCTGGGTGGGGGAACCCCTTCCATCGAACGGCGTGAAGTTGATTAGACTAAACTTCGCCGGATAGGGGATTGATTCCCATTCCCTCGGGTATGGACAAGGAATGCCCGTTTTCTTTACCTCTTGAGCAGACAGCAACGTATTGATTTTACTCTCGAGGCTTTTGATCTTCAAGTCTTCACTTGTATCCCCGTTGGCATCCTCACTACCACCCCCTGCATTGATGGGAGGGTTATTGGCATTGTGAGCTTCATCCCCATCCGCGTGCTCCTTTTCCTGAGCAACCTGGTTACGGTGGCTTGGTTCACCTTGTTGGTTCCTGAATGCTTGGATTTGCTGTTCATGCATCTCTCTCATCTGCTGCATGGCCGTCTCCATCTCGAATTTAAAACTTTCTTTCTGCTTAGCCAAAGCGTCTTCAAGCATTTTGGCCATTTCTTCCGCGCCTATCATGAATGACTCGCGGGGTTGTCCTTCGCTGGACACTGTATTGTCCGATGCGACAGCAGAGCAGGAATCCGATTCTTCATCTTCCGAAGGCAATCTTATCCGAACCCTACCATAAGTTCCTCGTGCGATGGCTCCGGACTGCAGACGGGTTACACGCCGGGACGCTTCCAGAAACGATTTGAGATCAATCTGTGTCGATGTCTCTTTGCTGGTCATGTTGGCGGTGACCTTCGGAAATTCTCCATCCTTAACCACTGTTCTTCTTTGCCGGAAGCGCCTATGCCTTGGTTTTGGCGTTTCGGTGCCGAGCCTTTCGAACACTGAAATTCTCTCGGGGACTCCCTTGATGCAGTTGCATTGAGACAGTACTACCCGAATGAGCTTGGCACATGGGCACTGAGTTTCGAGCCCTTGAGGGCTTCTTTTTCTTGTTTTGTTCGTACCCCCAGCACGATAGTACAACTCGTCCATTTGATCGGAGTAACCTATCGCGTGTTGGCATGATTTCCCAGGTATAACGTTATCATCCTCGGATGACAACGTTTCCTTCTGAGAGCAAACTGCCTTATTTGGACTTCCGAGAGTCACTCGCCTCGAAACACGCCTTTGTAGACATGAATTCTCAGCGGGCTCCCGAACTTCGATGCGCAAGGTAGTGCGCTTGGGTGCCGTAAACTCTTTGTCATGTTGAGGGTTGTGTCGACCCCCAGCATGTTGATTAGTTCGGAGCCTCTTCATCGGGCCCGAGCGTTCATGGACTTCGTTGCGCTCGTCGGGAATTGGACCGAGGCGCTCCAAGATTGACCTCCTTCCTCGGGATGGTTCGGGAGGTTGAACTCGTTTTGAAGGCTGTAAAGGTCGATCCTCGGCCTGACTCACCACTTTGGACTTTGGCCTCCATATTTTGTGAGTTAGTGGTGATTTCTTGGCTACTCCATTCTGCCACCTTCTACGGGCTTCTTGAACTTGAGCTCGTGCTTGTGCTGAGAGTGCGCGGCGCTTCTGAATGCGATCCTCCAGCGTTGAACGGTTCCGTTTGACACGGATCCATTCGTTCGTTGGTGGCTTGGAGGAGTTGCCATTCATTGGTTGTTGAGGTCGTTCGCCTCTTCTGTTCTTCAGATCCGTGTTGTAACGGATCCCGTCCACAGATTCCATTGCCTTTGCGATTTGTTTCGCAAGGCGCTGACGTTGCCTTTGGCGGGCTCTCTTTGAGAGAGTCACTACGCCCTCGGCAACGGAAGATTCGGCCAGAGCAGATCTGACCTGGTTGGAAGGAGAGATCTCACCCGATGCAGCTTCGGCATCAAACGGGGCGAGATCTTCGTTGGCAGCTTCAACTTCTTCGTACCAACGAAGTTTTCTCTTGGAAGAGAGCTTTGGAGACTTGGACTTGCGAGGGGAGGTGGATTCGGACGAGGATGACAGATACTCCTCGAACTTTTGTTGGTCGAATTCGTACTCGACCTCCTCCTCGACCGGGATCGGGATCCGCGGCTGCGACGCGACAGCTTCGGCAGTAAAGCTGTTGGCTCCCACTGTGGTCGCCAGATTGTTCGCGGGAAAAATCGTAGCTTTCTTCATTGTTGATATCATTGCTATCTCAGTTAACAACTTTATGCGTTACAAAGATCCGGTCTTTTTATAAGATCCGGTTACAATGAAAAATCAAAGAAAACAAAGTAAAGATTACAATTTTCCTTATTTGTCGAACTAATCGCGAGCTCCTGTTTTGCGGTCGCTCACACTTGGCTTGGACGTATTCCGTTGGTTGCGTGCGATTAGTCAATCTCGTCGCCTCGTTGGTTTGTCGGTTCGTGCCGAGCTGAGCAAAAGGGACCTATAAGCAATTTTATATGCCTACAGAAGATTGTGCTGAGTAGGGACGTCACATTCGATGAGGCTTCTATGTTGAAGCTTCCCAGCTCTCATCAGGTGGAGATCGACCCGACGAAAGAGATATCACAGGTGGTGGAGATCGATGCAGCTTCACATTGTCTAGATGGTACAGTATCCATTAGAGTACCGACTGAGGTAACGCCAGGCGAGCATGATGGTGACACGGAGGATACGGGTACTGATGTGCAGGATCAGGGACCGACGACTCAGGTTCAGGATTCTATTGCGGTTCGGAGACAGAGGAGAAACATACAGATGCCAGCACGGTATGCCGACATAGTTGCGTATGCACTTCCGGTGGAGAGTATCGATGAGTTGGTGCCTACTACATTCAGAGAGGCCGAACAGAGTTCGGAGGCTAATTTGTGGCAGGTGGCTATACAGGAGGAGATGGAATCTCTTCATAAGAACAATACATGGGAGCTTGTTGAGCTTCCAAAGGGGCGGAAGGCAATTGGTTGCAAGTGGGTATATACGAAGAAGGAGGGCATTGAGGGCACTCCATTGAGGTTCAAAACTAGGTTAGTTGCGAAGGGCTATGCACAGGAGGAAGGTATTGACTATAATGAGGTTTTCTCTCCGGTGGTGAAGCACTCTTTGATTCGGATTTTGCTAGCTTTGGTGGCACGGTATGGTTTGGAGTTAGATCAGTTGGAGTAAAGACGACATTTCTTCATGGTGATCTTGATGAAGAAATATATATGACTCAGCCATTGAGATTTCGAGCTACAAGGAAAGATAAGTTGGTTTGCAGGTTGAAGAAATCGTTATACGGTTTGAAGCAGTCTCCTCGACAGTGGTATATGCGATTTGATGGTTTTATGCTTGGTCATTCGTACACTCGGAGCCAGTTTGATCCTTACATGTATTTTCGCAAGTTGAAAGGAGATATGTACATTTATTTGATGCTCTATATCGATGACATGTTGGTTATCTCTATTTCCAGGTTGGCTATAGATGAGTTGAAAGTTCAGCTTTCAAATGAGTTTGAGATGAAGGACTTGGGCAAGGCGAAGCGCATTCTAGGGATGGAGATCGGGAGAGACATGAAGAAAGGCAGAATTTGTTTGACACAGGTGGCTTATTTGAAGAAGGTTCTACAGCGATTCCATATTAGCATGGATACGAAGCCAATTAGTGTACCATTGGGAGCCCATTTGAAGCTTTCAGCTACTCTTTCACCGAAGTCAGTTGAAGATCATGAGTTGATGTCGAAGACTCCATATGCGAGCACGGTTGGAAGCTTGATGTACGCAATGGTATGTACAAGGCCGGACTTGTCACAGGTAGTGAGCATGGTTTCGAGATACATGCACGATCCATGAGTGGGTCATTGGGACGTCGTGAGATGGATTTTGAGGTACATTCGAGGTACGCTCAATGTTGGTTTAGTTTATGAGTGGGACACTACATGTGGGCAGCTATGCATTGGTTATGTTGATTCGGATTATGTCGAGGATTTGGATAAGCGCCGGTCTACGACGAGGTATGTGTTCACTTTGACCCGTGGTATGTGTTCACTTTGACCCGTGCGCCGATATGTTGGAGATGCACCTTACAGTCGATGGTGGCTTTGTCTACGACGGAGGCAGAGTATATGATAGTTACGGAGGCTGTGAAGGAGACTATTTGGCTTTGAGGACTTTTGGAGGAACTTGGTATATCGTAGAGGTCCGTCACTATTCATTGTGATAGCATGAGTGCTATCTATTTGGCAAAGAATCAGGCTTTTCATGCGAGGACGAAGCATATTGACGTTCGTTATCACTTCGTTCATGATGTTCTTGAAGATGGCGATGTGGAGATTGTGAAAGTCCACACGAAGAATAATCCGGCGGATATGCTCACTGTTTGCGTCGAAAGTTGTTGTTTTCATTACTATCGAATCTATTATAACTTTAGTCGTTACAATAAACTCGAACAAAATAAAAGGTTGATCTTTTTATAAGATCTCCTTACACAATGAAAATAATAAAAAAAAGTTTACAATTTTATCAAACAAACACAACGGGTGTTTATCGCCCGCTGCTTGCGTGGGATCTTGACCTGTGACGGGGATGTTGATATCCGTGGACCACCGTCGATCAGATCTGATTGCTGAAAAATTAGGCAGAGCTTCATTGATTCGCGAAGGAATCAAGAAACCATAGCGCTTATCTCAGCAATGGCGAGATAATTGCTCTTCTTAAGATTATCGCAACGGGATAATCTTAAGGAACGGACCCGGGGAACTACAGATCTGACGAGCTCCTCTTCTTTATGCCGACGAACTCGATCAGATCTCTACTCCTCCTCCTCTCTGAAATTCGTGCACTTTTGATCTTCAATCCGGCTGGGCTTTGCCAACTTTATAAAAATCCAGATCTGAAAAAATGAGGGTCCTGGGGCTGTATTTATAGGCTCCAAGGAAGTCTGATCAGTTAAAACCGCATAACGACTCATTTTTGGGCCTGGAGACACCCCTGGGTGTCTCAGCGAGGCCGAGACACCCCTGGGTGTCTCAGCGAGGCCGAGACACCCTTGGGTGTCTCGCTTGTGCCGACACACCTCGGGGTGTCTCAACTCAGACTGAGACCCTTTTTTCGTACACTTGTCTGTTTCCGCCGTAATTTCTTCGTCCGAACTCGGATTTGAGTGATTCAAAGTGCGTCGGAAAGCTGACGAGGAGTTCTATAAGCTCTGATGATTAGATCATTGTGGATTAATCTGAGATAGGAGCGTCATTTTGCTTTTTGTAAGCGATACGGGGCTCCCGATCAGTTCGTATCCTCATTATTCTGAAACTCCGTTACTTCACGTAGTCCGTCGATCCACTTTAAGCGTTCATCGATGTCAATAAAGCTTATGTGAATCGGATAGTGACGTTCATCATCTTTTCTTAGCGCTGAGCTGTTCGTGGAGACCTATAGGCAATTTTCGATGCCTACAGATACCCCCTCCAAAGTGTTCCAGACTCGTTTCTTTTATAGAAGAGGCTGGAATACTTTGGATGTGATTGGTCCAGCCTTCGATCGGTGTAAAGGACCTTTAATTAGCTTTAACTCTTGGCTCCTTCGATTTTTAATCTATTCGATGCTTTGACGAATAGCTGAAGTCCTTCCGGCGCTGCGTTTATCGCCTGGCCGTCGTCGGAGTCTCGAGTCTACTACCGGTGAGTTGAGTTTGGCTCGTGTCATTGAGTTGACTTTGAACTGACTATCTCCGTCTTGACTTTTTGTCACAACGCGTTGACCGGCGTTGACCTAGGGTTTCGGATCGCAACGCGTTGATTGGCGTTGACCTAGGGTTTTGGATCGATCGTCGTTAACACAGTTTATACTCGTACGTCTGCTGGAGTATACACAGTTTAAGCTCTTAAGATATTGGAGCATGGCGGTCCCAACACTTGGGGCTGCAGGACCAGCTGTTAAAGCTGATTCGTCTGCAGATATGGATCTTATTCCGAAGTTTGTTGAATGCTTAAGTCACGAGACCAGTTAATAAAGCTGGTGCATCAATGACTTTTGTATATATAGGATTTTTGGCAAACCCCCAGCCATCAATGGGTTTGATAAGCCTTTACCGACTACCGTTTGAGTCGGGCTAGCATGCGGATTGTTTAAGTCCGTTCCACATGTGAAGTTAAGCCAGAAGATTGACAGATCAAAATTCCAAGCATTATGTCCGGAATTTAATAATGGGAATGTTGAGTGCACAAACACATAGAAGTTTGAGTGGATTCAACCAAAAGGAATTTTGGTGGTCCCACCGTCAATTAGTCTGATCGGTGGGGAATTTTGTGGTGGAAGACTGTGAGTCGTCAAACACCAATGAAAGTTTTGTGAGGGATGATTGATTTAACGAAGTGATCGAATCTTGTCTCAGCAAAAGAGTGTTCGGAAATCACTGTGGGTTTAGTGTTTATCACTTTATTTGTAGTGATCGGGTTATCCCTAAGAAAATTACATGTAAAAATTCTCACTTTATTTGTAGTGATCGGGTTATCCCTAAGAAAATTACATGTAAAAATTCTTCCGGGAACTTCCTGTTACATGAATCATCCACCCCCAGCTTCCTTCGCGAAACTGGGTCTAACATCATAATAAGTTACATGACCAGGTTATCCTTAAGAATATTACATGTAAAAATTCTCCAGGAACTTCCCGTCAACGGTAGGAAATAGTTTAGACTCATATACCTATTAGAGTATCAAGAAGCAATATACCTATTGGAGTATCAGGGAGCAGTTTAACCTCATATACCGATTGGAGGATTGAGAAGCAGTTTATACTCGTATACTTGTCGGAGTGTTACGTTCTTATTCGGCTTATCCTAGTGTTATGACGCCGGTTTCAACCAAGGTTTGGATGCTATTCTTTAAAGTAAAGCATGCCTTGGTGGGATGAAGGATCCTCCTGTGGTACGCGCAGTACTTCGGATCCGCAGTACTGTTAGCTTCCTCCTGATTTGTGATGGGTAGCAGCTTGACCTTGTTGTTTTCAAGAAGGGTCTCGAAGATGGCTGGAACATCTTCGTCCTTGAATGAGTACTCTTTTTAGAGCCTCGAATCCGAAGTCTTCTGCTGTCATCGGGACTGCTGTTGCAACGTCTGATTAACATCAATAACCGTTGTAGGTGTCTTCCCTTCATCATGGGAAATGAGACTCGGATTCAGAGGGTTAGCCATCGGTTGGCTTCTTTCGACCTTCCTCCTTCTGAGAAAGCGTTCGGCCTGCTCTCCGCGCACCTTCAACTCTTTCCAGGTATTGAGCGGCTCTACTCCCATAACGTCAAGACGAATTCCTCCGTGACGGGATCCTTGCAGTTCATTGCCTGATTGCGGAAGCGTTTGATGAAGGTATCCACCGACTCTCCGTCTTTTTGTTTCTCATCGAAGAGTGTCCTGATCGATACTTCGGCGTCATCATCGAAAAAATGAGCGAGGAACATGCTCTTCAGGTCTTCCCAGCTGTTGATACTTCCGGGCTTGAGATGGCGGTACCAATCGAAGGCAGGCCCGCGAAGGGTGCCAACGAATGACCGCACCATCAAGGGCTCATTACCAGAAATCGTGCCCAAGTGGGACTTGAAGTAGATTAGATGCTGAGTGGGCGAGCCCTTCCCGTCGAACGGCGTGAAGTTGATCAGGTTGAACTTCGCCGGATACGGGATCGAATCCCACTCTTTCGGGTAAGGACACGGAATGCCGGTCTTCTTTACCTCTTGAGCAGACATTAAAGCGTTAATTTTGCTCTCGAGGTCCTTCATCTTTTCATCCTCATCTATATCCTGTTTTGAACAATTTTCGAGAGGAATAATACGGCCACCCCCAGTGTTATCATCATTGGTGGGTCCACCCCCAGCGTCGTTATTTTTAGTGGGACCACCCCCAGCGTTGTGTTCATCCACATCTGAATCGCTACCTGATTGGTTAGCAGTGCTGCGACGGCTGGACTCACCTAGCTGATTCGATAAAGCTCGGATTTGTTGGTCGTGCATTTGTCTTATCTCTTGCATAGCCATTTCCATTTCGTTTTTGAATGCTTCTTTCTGCTTGGCTAGAGCATCCTCAATGATTTTGGCTATTTGCTCGGTGTTGATCATGAACACTTCCCTAGCTTGTCCTATGCTAGACATTGTATCGTCAGAGGTGATTGCGGAATAAGAATCTGAGAGTTCGTCATCGGAACGGATTCCTTCACGGGCTCCCTGGTAATCATTATGTCCAATGGCTTCTAGCTGAAGCTGAGATATTCATTGGGTTATTCCCGAACTAACTTCTCTTCCTAGAGAAAAATTGGGGTTGGAGCTATTTGAACTAATCGGAGACTTCCCCTTATCGACCACGTTGATAGTAACTGTTGGGAGTTCGTCATCTCGAACAACCGATCGTCTTTTGGGAAAACGCCTTGATTTGGGCTTTGATGCTTCAGTGGAGATTCTCTCAAATATCGAGACCCTCTGTGGAGCGGTCTTGGGGCAGCTACACGCTGATAATACTGCCCTGATAGAGCGGTCTTGGGGCAGCTACACGCTGATAATACTGCCCTGATAATTTTGATACACGGACAGTGAGAGTTCACTTTATGGGTACTTCTCTTTCGAGATTTATTCGTACCCCCAGCCCGATAGTACAACTCATCGACGTTGCGGTCAGAGTAACCTATCGGCTGTTTACATAAATTCTCAGGTATAACGCATTCTTCTGTCTGACGCATTTTTCTCTGAGTAAACATTGCCTTGCTGGCGTCTACAGGAATCACATGCTTGGAATCACACCTTTGTGAGGGTAAAACCTTAACAGGCTTCTGGTTTTTTGCACGCACCGCCAAGCGGGCCGTTGTAAAAATTAATTTGTTAGGAGGTCGCGTACGACCCCCAGTCCAGATGTTTGCTCGAAGCTCCTTCAACGGTCTCAAGCTTTCTTTAACAGACGTTTTTCCTCGATCCTCGGGTAGAGAACCGATGCGATCCTTCAATGGGACTCTAGATTTGGGAAGATTCACGCTGTCATATGGCTTCACCGGAGCTGCGAGAGAAATAGGAGCGGGATCTAGAGTTGACAAAGGTCAGAGAGCAGCCTCGGATGCTTTTGTCTTAGGCGCTGATTTGGCCTTTGGCATCCAACCTTGCTTAGATTTTGGTGACTTTTTGGCCACCTTTTCCTTCTGCAACTCCTGTGTTTTCCGTACAAGGATCCTCGTCTGCGCTAACAGTGTGCGATGCTTATGGATACGCTTCTCAAGAGTTGAACCAGTTCGTTTGACACGAACTCATTCGTTAGTAGGTGGTTGGGAGGAGCTTCCCAAAGTTGGTTGCTGGAATACTTTACGCCTTCTGAGTTTCAGATCCGCATCATAGCAGATCCCGTCAACAGGCTCCAAAGCCTGAGCAAATTGACGTGCGAGACGTTGACGGTGCCTTTGACGAGCCCTCTTCGTCAGCATTGGTGTACTTTTAACGGGCAACTCCTTGACTTTTGAGGAGTTGTCACGTACGTTGGATCTGGTTTTTTTGGAAGCCAGAGAGGAATCTTCCACTGCATTCGGGTTCAGATCATCAGCTTTGGTTTTTGGATCTAAAGTCACATTCTTCGCGGCAGTGGTTTTCCTGCGTTTGCAAGAAGAAGATCTGGAGGAGAAGGAGGAAATATATTCCTCGAATTTCTGATGGTCGAATTCGTATTCGCCCTCTTCGAGCACCGGGATCTTGATCGTCGGCTACGGCACGACAGCTTCGGCAGCGAAGCTATTGGCTCCCACTGTGGTCGCCAGTTTGTTTGCATCGAAAGTTACTGTTTTTATTGCTATCGAATCTATTATAACTTTAGTCATTACAATAAACTCGAACAAAATAAAAGGTTGATCTTTTTATAAGATCTCCTTACACAATAAAAATAATAAAAAAAAAGTTTATAACTTTATCAAACAAACGCAACGGGTGTTTATCGCCCGTTGCTTGCGTAGGATCTTGGCCTGTGACAAGGATGTTGATATCCGTGGACCACCGTCGATCAGATCTGATTGCTGAAAAATCGAGCAGAGCTTCGTTGATTCGCGAAGGAATCAAGAAACCGTAGCGCTTATCTCGGTAACGGCGAGATAATTGCTCTTCTTAAGATTATCGTAACGGGATAATCTTAAGGAACGGACCAGGAGAACTGCAGATCTGACGAGCTCATCTTCTTTATGCCGACGAACTCGATCAGATCTCTACTCCTCCTCCTCTCTGAAATTCATGCACTTTTGATCTTCAATCCGGCAGGGCTTCGCCAACTTTATAAAAATCCAGATCTGAAAAAATGAGGGTCCTGGGGCTGTATTTATAGGCTCCAAGGAAGTCTGATCAGTTAAAACCGCATAACGGCTCATTTTTAGGCCTGGAGACACCCATGGGTGTCTCGGCGAGGCCGAGACACCCTTGGGTGTCTCGCTTATGCCGAGACACCTCGGGGTGTCTCAACTCGGACTGAGACCCTTTTTTCGTACACTTGTTCGTTTCCGCCGTAATTTCTTTATCCGAACTCGGATTTGAGTGATTCAAAGTGCGTCGGAAAGTTGACGAGGAGTTCTATAAGCTCTGATGATTAGATCATTGTGGATTAAGCTGGGATAGGAGCGTCGTTTTGCCTTTTGTAAGCGACGCGGGGCTCCCGATCAGTTCGTATCCTCATTATTCTGAAACTCTGTTACTTCATGTAGTCCGTCGATCCACTTTAAGCGTTCGTCGACGTCAATCAAGCTTCTGTGAACCGGATAGTAACGTTCATCGTCTTTTCTTAGCGCTGAGCTGTTCTGTTAGACCCTAGAGGGGGGGTGATTAGGTTCTTATGCTAATCTAATCCGATTTAAATGCCAATTAAAATATTAACAAGTTGTATTCTTGCAAGATAGATATACAGAGAGTTAAGTGCAAGAATATACAATATACACAAGGTGATATATCCTAGCAAAGAGATATACTATGAAATATATGCAAAGATATATAAACAACACAAGGGTAAATAATCTAAACAAGATAGTGGATGAAATAAATGAGTAATGCACAATTGGCGATATAAGATAAATGCAAAAACAAATACGCCAAAGACAAACTCAAACAAGCAATATGATCACGGAGTTCGGACCTTCCGTCCTACGTCTCCGCTCCCCACTCCCGGGGAGAAATCCACTATCACAACCAGGTTTTCTACGCTCACCCGAATAACGTTTACAACCACACAGTGTCGGTTTTCAACGCTCACCGAACAACGTTCACTCCTCACAATCGGTTTTCTAGTTCACCGAAAACTTCACAACACACTCGGTTTCTAGCTCACCGAAAACCTTACAACACTCACAATGTAACAAATAAATGATTTGTTCTCTCATACAAGGGGAGAACTCAATTAAGCACAACTCAATGTTACAATCTCTCACAACCCTAATATACTATGTATGCAAATACAATAAGCTCAAGTGAGTGTGTGTAAACAATGAGTGAAATCAAAATCAAAACTAAACTCAATTAAAATCTAGCATATAGAAATTATAAACAAAATAATAAATAGCTAGAAATGAGTTTAGAGATTCTTCTCTGAATAACAAGATGGAGAGATGGAGATTGAAGCCCAAACAAGAAGATGATCTCCTCCACTTGTGAAAACTTCTTCACAAACAAAAACAAACCCTTAAACACACTTAAAACCCTTGTTTAAAACTTGTTTTAAAAACTTCTTAGATTCTACAAAAAGATATCAGCAAAGGGGTATTTATACCCTCTGAAGATCTTAGCAAAAAACCCCAAAACAAATGACAAAACAGCCCCCAGAGAAACAGCTCAGAAATAGCCGTTAGTAGCCAACGGCTATATTGTCGGTCGACCGGAAAAATGTCGCGTCGTGACCGATGAAGCAAAAAACACAAAAAAACGTCTGGACACGTTCGACGAAATTCTGTTCGGTCGAGATTTGAATCTCTCGGTCGACCGACGTCGACGAGACTTCTGGAAAATACTGACGAATGGTCAAGTTGACCGTCGACCGTTACCGTCGACGAAACTGACATCACGGGAAAAACAAAGCTGATTTTAAAACACTGTTTAAAATATTCAAATAAAGTTCCAAAAATGTAAAACTTTGGGGAATGATTGTAGAACATGATAATAAACATGCTACAACGACTGTTTCGAAAAAGACGTTGCCAAATGAAAAATAGCATCATTTGCAAAATAGTCCAAACATGAAAAACCTGAAAATTGATATTTTATATTTTGACTTAAACAACATTTTTGAAACCTTATGGATAATTGATTGTATAGGACTTGATAAAAATATAACATGTTGTTATGAAGGTCGAATAACTAGAAAGTATAATATTTTCATAAATTTGCTATTATATGCAATTATTCAAAAACACTAATATGATTTTATAAATATAAGCTTGTTAAAGGTGGAAATCATTATAGCATATAAACATGAACAAAAAAATAGTTTATTTCCAATTCTATTCATTTGTTTCAGGTATATTAAACTGGAAAATTATTAAACCAAAAACATACTTATGATATATCAGGTAAACTGGTATATATACAAAACCAAAACCAAAGCGTGTATGTGTGTGTATGATTGAGCTTAAAGTACTTAAACACCATAATATAGTTCTAATAAATTACCCAAGGCAATGATTCTTGATCTTCAATAAGCTTGACTTGGTAAATCTCGTGGATGAAGCTTTAACTTGGATCTTGAACTTTGAATAGCAAGGCTTCACCGTCATTCCGCCAACCTCCATTGGATATCATCGGTTGAAGCGCAATCCATCCATCCTCCAACATATTGTTTGCCTAGAATCAATATAAAACACAAACACTAGACAAACAATATTAGATGTAAATTGTTTGTAAATCATCATCAAAATAAGAAGGCCAACATGTTCGTGGAGACCTATAGGCAATTTTCGATGCCTATACTCACTAAGGTGGTTCCGAGCAATAAGTTTGATCATTATCGAAACTTGTTGCACATTCATGATTGTTGAGGCCGTTGGCGGCCATTTGGATGAACTACGTTCGGCTTGATTCCTTGGGCAAGAGGATACGTAGGCAGTCTTTCAGATGTAGCCGGTTTGGATTAGTTGATGGGGTGAGATTGTTTGGACTCTCGTTCGGGTTCTCCACTTGTTGTGGATTGAGTTCGTACTGGACATACCAAGTTGGGACATTTGGATGCTTTGGTATCAAATCAGTTTTGAAAAAACTTCACCGAGGTGGAGCATTGTGAATGAACGTGGGGTCCACCACGTGATGTCTAGCACCTTTTTTGCGGATGCTTTTTGCGGATGAGGTTGCGGATGAAATTGGCCCATGAACGCCAATATATAAATAGGGTTATAGGGCTTGGAAAATAAAGTGCGCAAGGAGTTTTTTTGATTGGCGGCTGCAAGGTGCGAAGCAGACAGAGGGGAATAGTTTTGCGGCTACAGGTGTGCGGCTGCAGAAAGGAAAAAAAAGGCAAAGTACTGTTTTGAGAGAGAATTTGAGGAGTTTATGTGCAGTCCTTTTGTGCTTTTGTAGAGAGATATTGTGAGGGATTTGAGAGTTTGTTTGAGGGTTTAGATTGAGTGATTGTAAACCCTAGTTGTATTCTCTCCCTCTATTAGTAGATCTCCCCCTCCTTGCCCTGTGGACGTAGGCAATTTGCCGAACCACGTGAAAATTGGTTGTATCGCTTTTGTGTGATTTGTAATAGCTTTTTAGGATCCCTCGACAGGTCAGTCCTAGAACTGATGAGAGGAAGAGCCGATATCTCACTTTGTTAAGATATTCGCTTCAGATTCTTGTTTCCTTGGTGAGACGGGAATTCTTATTGCAATCTGACTCTCTTGTTGTGCTGCCGAAGTGCTGCCGAAATTTCCGCTGCACGCAACAAATAATAGGCTCTTTTAAGAAATAAAAAAAATACTAAGCGTACTATTCTTTTACTATTTTAATACTACTACTCACCTATGTAGCACGGACGCGGATCCGACACGGTCATCCGACACGCCGATACGAGGCAAATCCTAAAAAATACATAGGATACGTGCGTTCGACACGTGCGTCCGACACGGACACGACACGACACGACTTCATGTTATGCGTGTCGGTGCTTCATAGCTACTCACAAAGGAGTGATTGCCTCACTTGAAAATTATATTGATTACTCGATGCTATTTTTTATTTATTATTTTTTTATTTTTACGAGTATAGTGCTAAAATAACAGAGAAAGTATAGTATAGTTATCACTGTTTAAAAAAATATTAGAGGCTTGAAGCTCGTTAATGTGAAACTACTGCCTTCATGTTTACTTTTCCTACTTGCTAACCCCACCAAATAGTTGACTTCATGAGCTGGCGACTGCCAATCTGTTTCTTGCCAACTTATATGTGCCCCTGTCAGGAAAAAGAACGGTTGGTTCCTAGATGAGGAGTGAAGACAGCTGTTATCATCAAGTGCTACGCCCATGAATCACGTTATAGATTCACATAATTTATACGTGGTCCCCACGCCCCTGACAGTACCCAGCCCTCCGTATTTTACGCGTTCATACAGTACGCGAATAGCGTCAAGCTCCTCGTTGAGTTTATTGATAATGATACGCCCAATTAAGCTAATAACAACTTCAGACATGGTAATTAAAGCATTAATTACTAGAGAGACCAAACTAAAATTTAACCAACTATATATATATAGAACTTATTTGATCCATAAATAAATCCTACCGCAAATGCTGCGTCTCCTATTCCGGGAATTCAACTAATTAATCAAGAAACTGAGCTCGAACAACGCAACCACAAATGTAACTCTATAAAATACAGCCGATCGAAAATGGTCACCGGCCGATAAAAAAAAATACCGATATGTCTATCTATGGCAATTAAAAATAATTAAAATCACAAATCAGAAGAAAACCGACTCCAAAGCTAAGCCGCGCTCCTCCTCTCCTTCCATCTCTTAACCATCTCCAACAAAATCTCGTTCCAGGCGTCGATAGGCCCAGGCAAGCACCAATGCACACAGTCATTCTGCACCCTCTCCCTCACCTCCCCATCCCCAAACGGGTTCGGGTGCAAATTGTAAGCGACCCGGGTGCCCGCTCAGCCCGCAACATCGCCATGGCCGTCACATCAAAGCTTCAATCCTCTACCCTCTCCCCACCACCCTCGCCTGCCGCCGCCCGCCCCGCAAGCCAACCTCCTCGAGCCTCAACCCTCCTCATCTCCTTATCCCATATATCCATCCATCTCCTTCTCCCCTTCTCTGCTACGGCACAATTTCCTTCGCGGGCAAGCTCCCCGCCTTATCCCCACTACCCCTTCGAAATGCGCCGTCGAGACGTTTCGCATCACCGTTACGAAACTTAACGCGCAGTTCCGCTCCCTGACCCTTATCCAAGCGCGTTCGGATCGCCTTTCGGAAAACTTCGCAAGAACCAATTTCAGTCTTGTGCGTTGAGTCCAGGGCAGTGGTGCAACCAAGCGACCCGCGTCTGTTGCTCGTAGTAACGCGCCGGGTGAAGGAACCAGTGACCAATGAGAATAAACCACAGATCATCGGCCCAACTCCGAGGCCCATCTCCGCTGTCCACGCGTTCAGAACAACTCGTTATGTTGGAAGCCTGCCCAGATTTCTCGACCCCGTCGATCGGAGGCAACGGCGACAGAAGACCGATACGGTTGTCTGTTGTCGACCCGAAGCACCACCGACCGGAATTTAATCGTCGTCGCCGCCCCGATCACGAGCTCGGGCTCGATGCGAGGCTGGACGAGGAGGCAGGGGAGGGACGAGCTGGTGCGGCGCCATCGAGTCGCCGACGAAGGCCCAAGTGCTGGTTCCGATGCAGGCTTAGGACAAGCGTTTGAGGGGGTGACGCGACGGCCGAGGGTCGCAGGCGTCGCGGCCGCCAGACGGTGTAGAAGAGACCCGTAGTCCGCGTATCGGCGCCGGCCGTGGGCCATGCCAGCTTCTGCGCCGTCTTTGATGTGCCGCAGCCGTCGGTGCCTTGTAGCAGCGGGCCTCGGGTGGGCGGGGCACTGGCCCGGCAGTAGTCGCCATGCTTGGCAGCGGGGCCCGGTTTTGCCTGGGCTTTCGCAGCGGGAGGGCGACGGGCGGAGGGACGCGGGGTTTGGATTGTCGGGCGTAATGCTGGCTGGCAGTGGGAGTTTGAGGGGCGGCGCTGCCTGATGAGGCGAGGGGAGAGAATAGAAGTGGAGGAGAGCCAATGGGGACGTAGGATCGTAGATGGCTTCTTAAGATTTTTTCTTGGTGTAGGAGATTGAAGGTTAGGTGGTGTAATGGTGGCGTGGTGGGTTCGTTCCATGTGTTTTTTGGTTTTGAGCCGAGGAGGGAGAGGGTGGTGGGGAAGAAGGGGTGGGGGGGGGGGGGAGGGGTGGAGAGGAGAGTGGAGACGAGAGTGGAACGAGAGCAGGGCGCTATTATTCGTGGGTTGAACATTTATTCGTTGGATAATAAATGATTGGAGATGGGTGTTACTAACTAACTATTGCTGGTTAAAAATAAGGAAGGCGCAGCCGCACGGTTGGCAATCTGGTTATACCGATCCCTCTTGTTTTGTCCGAATTCAATGGAGATAGTCCATATGGATGCAACATGGAGTTAATGACACTTAATTATCTCTAGAAGTTCACTTATGTTGTTGTTAATAATCAAACGGATAATAATACGGGGATGAGGTTGATTAGGGGGCCGCTCACTTCTCCGAATATCTGGTTTTGAGTTGACTAGCTTCAGCCTGTACAAATAGCAACTCGTGAGAGGACATGGACTAGTTCCCCCGTGGTTCCTCCGACGGTCAAGTCGGTTGGTGGACTTGTGTGGGAAAATGAAGAATTGTGTGAGTTATCAAGTGTAGAATGGTAATCTCGACCGAGTACAGGATGTCGGCAAACAAGTATGGCCTGGTGGCTGCATCAGCACCTACTTTACAGGTGCTGGTTGAGGAGTGGAGGAGAGATCACATCAGCATTTAATGTAAAATGATTGGGTGCATGACGGTGCTGTCGTGGTCCGATGTGTCATGAAGGCTATTGGAGCTAGAGGTATGATGACCCCCGCCAAGCATTAAATGTGACGCTGACGTATTATCAGCGGGGAAGCTTCGAGGTTGAAGTCATCATTTGGCTTAGCCAAGAAGTAACACCTTTCGAGTCGAACCCGTGAGGTGTCGAATAACTGGCCGAGTAGGCTCGTAGCAAGTTGTCTTGACTCGGCGAGTCTGCTAAGTCGAGATTCTTGGGCCTGACCGTCAATTTGATTTGAGCGGTGCATGTAGAGGGACACATGTCCATTCTGACAAAGGGCCGTACTTTGACGACTGAAAACACCATAACAATTTTAAATAGTCCGCGAACGGTCAATGCTCTCTTGGATGGAGCCTAGATCTAGTCGGGAGCCTGGACAGGCATTTTTAAAATATGGTTGTGATGGCAAGAAGACATAATAAGTGAACGAACAACAAGACAACTATAGATAAGGACGACAATACTAACGAATTCGAAATAAATCAATATCTACTCCTGTTACGCTAGCAAAAGGCAACGACATGCAAAAAGGGGTTGCTCTACACAATCGTCTCGTACGTGACGAAATTGAGTCATCACTGTCATTTCACCCATATCCACAACGAAATCTACGAAAGTCCCCAGCATTTCAGTATCATTCCGCCCCCAATTTGATCACCAATCTCGTGCCCGTGCATGTTAATTTGATACAGGTGTATATTCCCAACTAAAAGAAAGGATAGAGAGTGGGGGATAAAAATTTTGATGTTTCCGTCATATGTCCGGAAATTATCCCCTTTCTCTGGTAGCTCAGGTGTAATAGATGTAATTATATCGATTATTGTTGTTCATGGAATTTTCATCTGGCTAATATTTGAAGAGGTAAAATTGATGACTGGTCAAAAGACATCGAACAAAAAATAGTCGCAGTTCCACAGGAAAAAGCTGATCATTCACACGCCATAAAAAATAGACGCTAGTTCTTTCTTTCTTACAAAGTCGCATAGGTTTGGTGGCCGACTCAAAATATTCTAAGCTGGAATATTCCCGTTTCCCGAGGAAGACTAAACCAAAAAAAAATATAATCACAATCTAATATAGATAAACTTCACAAAACACCTTTGAACTTTGGGGGTTTTCCATGGAACACCCTAATCTTTTTCCCCACAAAATGACCCAGAACTTTGGTGTGTCTTACATAACTAGATGTTACCAATTAATGAGCCTCAAAGACGGTGTAGAGACTGCGAGTAACAATATTTTGAGCGCATGGCTTGTGGCGTCTATCGGCAAAATTCTAAAGTTCACGTGAGAGATGCCCCAAAGCTGAGGTTGGTTTTGTTGGGTTGAAAAAAACGTTTTGGGGGTTTCGGGGGGGAATGCTCAAAAGTTCAGGGGTGTCTTTTGAAGGTTTCCATCAAAGAAAATATGGGAAGTGATGTCCATGGAAGTCTGAGGGTCTTCTCAGGCATGTACATCTTTTCTTTAATTATGAGATCTGGTGCTGGTAATGTTTGTCTTATCTAACTTTTAATATTCTGATGCTAAATTAATTAGGGTATTCATAACTGGGGACAAGTCTTTGTGCCCATGATCTTTGATCCTTATATTGTTTAGTCTGAGGAACATGGCCCCCACGTAAGGCGGCACAACATCATCATGAGTCCATGGCACATGACAACGGATCTTGAGTAGATGCAAATCTTACCAATGCGTTTGTATTACTTCTGATCAGTTATAGATATGAATCTTAAAATTTTCCAATATAAACATCAAGATGCATTGATCTAGGGGTTGAAATATATTGATTTGGATAATGGATCTAAAAGTAATCAAGGTTCATACATCTAACTAAGTTCTTGGAATGTTGTGCCCATTGTTGGGCTCTTAGGGGCTGTTTGGTTGGTCCTAAAATACAGAAAATGCACCATGGAAAACTTACGTTATGGAAAAGTACAATAAAAATATCATTTTCCTTCGGTTTTTAATGTTTGGATTGCTTAAATAGAAAGATAAAAGTGGAGAAAAATTGAGTTGTCATGTCACCAAGCATAGACTCTCGTTTTCCTTCTCAAAAGGCCTGAAATTGGCCGAAAGTTGGGGGAAAAGGGGAAGTCATACACAGCCCCAGAATCCTCTCTCTTCCACCTAGGTTTACAATCACCGTCTCCTCCTCCCGCGCTAAAGAATACCGCTTGCTGCTTCTCCTGCCTCCTCCTCGTTCTCTCTCAATTTCTAGGGTTTCATGAGGGACAAATCGAGCTCTATATACCCGGATCCGGATCTGCGAGACACTAGGTCGAATATTTAACTCGGAACTGCACCAGATCTGAATCTAGAACTTTTGATCTCTTCGATCATGGAGGCAATTGGACGAATTGGTGAAGCTCTCTTGAGTCTATGATGTAGGTTGGTTGTTGCTCTTCTTGTTGATGAGGATGTCGATGAGTTGTTGAATGTGTCTTCAAGGCTGAGCTCTACTTTCATGAACGTTGTAGCTCTCGGCAACGTCGTGAGTGATTCGTACGATGGTTGTTTTGATCTCCAGACTGACTTTGGGAACTTTTGAGTAATTTCGCTTTGGTGTGCAACCGACGGGGGAGAATGGAGCGACGCGGCCTGCTGATGAGATCTATTTGAAACTTCGTACCAGTACGCGTTTGTTTACTTCTCCAATTCTCCATTTCTATGATTTTAGTGGAAATTACTGACTTGCACAATTTTTTGGCATCTCATGCTTGAACAAATGACATTTTTTTAGTTTGGTACTGAAAATATCTTATATATTGTGCTTATTTGCAGGTTTCTACTTAGTTTAGAACATTCACAACAGATTAAATCTTGTTCAATTTGATAGGAAGTTAGAAATTAGAATTTAGTTTGCATTTAAGCTCTAATATTTGTGGTTGTACTTATTGTATGCCATGTCTTTGATCATTTGCCTTCAAACCTAGATAAAGTACTAGGTTTCTTAGAATTAGTCCCTTGAACATACAATGCTAATATATTGTTATTTTGGTATGTAAATGAGCTTGATGAATGCTCATCCTTTTGGATACTAATTGTGATAGATGTATTAAACTTTATTATATGCAAAACCAATGCTATTGTCTCTATCTTTATGCATCTCAGTCGTGACTTTACATGCTCTGTATTCAGTTTTTAGACTATGATATATACAATTGACATGTTATATTGATTATTTGATTGCTTATGTGTACTTGTTTGACAGGTTTTCTAGTTAGATTGTGTGATTGATTTCACCTTAACGGACTGAGAGTATCCTACACATTTCTAGTGTGATGGTATGACTGTTGTTATCATTTTTATGCTATGATATATACATTTTACATGTTATATTAAATATTCGATTGCTAATGCATACTTGTTTGACAGGTTTACAAGTGGGATAAGGTGAATGATTTCACCTTGATGGATTGAGAGTATCCTACATATATCTAGTGTGATGAAATTAAAGTTAATGTGGTATGCATATTTTGTGTTAGGATGATGATCTATTCTTAAGATATGCAGCCAAAGTTTATAGCAGTAATATATTAGCGAGGCAATCCATGATGACAATGCTTATTATGTAGGGTCATTATGATAATTGCAGCCAACATTGCTATTATAAACGTCATGGAGAGACAGATAATGAAGAAAATGACCTTTTCTGAGCACATTTTTCTATAAATTCATTAAGTTTCAGCCTTGGTTTCAGCCTTGGATATTTTCAGACTCAGGTTTGGTTTTAGTTGTATGCTTGCCTTTTCCAGGCAAAGTTGGGTTGTTGCTAAGCATTATATATGACCTAATGCTTGGGTTTTTAGTTCTTGGCTATATGACTTACTTTAGTTTTAAAATTATGAATATTTGTTATTAATTGGTTGAAATGGTTGTTATTATATTGGTAATATGATATTATACCATGATGATGATCTTTTTTTAATGTATGCAGCCAAAAATTATACTAGATAATCAATTGGCAAGATAATACATGCAGCCAACATTGATATTATAAATTTCATAGCGGGGCATACAATGAAGAAAATGGTCATGACTGAGCATATTTTTCTCTTGAGCATCAGATTTTATCAAATCTTTGTTCATTGAGCATTTTGGTTCTTTGTTATATGAGATGGTTATATGATTTTGGTAAACCTAATTTTGGTTCTCGGTTCTTGGTTATATATGACTTAGTTTTGACACTAGTTGATTCTTTTGGTGTTCCCTATGAACTTGATTCTTGGTTATGCTTTAGTTTTGTTTTCACTTGATAGCATTTATTTTTGCACGTACTATTACTCTTGAGCATATATATGTTTAAGTGTGCAGCGCTTTTGTGTAAACTATTTTGCTCTTTGTTGGTTGGGTATGGTTATAATAAGTTTTGGCAAAAATCAATGTGGTATCAATGTGTTCGTGGCTTATAACATTATTTGTTATTGGTTACATGACATGGCTATGATGATGCTCTTTTCTTTACATATGCAAAATCAATGTGGTATCAATGTGTTCGTGGCTTATAACAATTCATTAATAAAGTTTTTATGCTCAGGGTTAATATTATGTCCTCAATTTTAAAATTAGTTTCTCAAATATAGGAACATTTTGAAATTCTCCCTCAACTGCCATATTTTGAAATTAGCCCCTCAAATCTTTAAATATTTTTGCAAATTACTACATCAAATATTTTTTTAAAAATTGCAAACTAGTCCCTCAAAAGTTTAAATATTTTTATGTGACGGTTGATATATGTTCACCTCTCAATTTATATTAAAAATAAATTTATCCTATAATGGTGTTAAGCACACCATGGTGATCATAGTCAGTGTTTTTTTTTTTTTTGAACCAAACACTAAAAAATGAGGGAATATATTTACACATCAATTGTTTTCTTCTTTTTTTCAAGTTGAACCAAACTAAGACAAATGGTGTATAGTACTTTCACCGTATATTTTTTGGCAAAACAAACACAAGAAATACTTTTCATAAAAGTGAAGGAAACACAAAAAAGTGAAGGAAAATCATTTTTGGAAAATGAAGGAAAACAACCAAACAGGACCTTATTGAAAATATTCAATTGTTGTCCCGCGAGATTAACCACTTTAGCAGATAGGCTTGCAATATCATAATGTATCATGTATCGATGTCCATTTTTATAAATAAAAATCAGATTCAAACATGATAAATATTATATCGGATATTTATTTAATCCATAATATTATATCATGTGTCTAATATTATATCATTGGATTCTCATGATTCCTGAGAGTTTCTTTATAAACCCATTATAAAAGTTTTAGAATCCAATTAGGATTTCGAATTCACCCAAAAACCAAATTCTCCATGAAAGAAAATCTCTGTTAAATCATGACTATCAGCTTTTGGAGATGCTGAACAGTATACAAAATGTTCAATTGAATGATGAAAAGGACAAAAAAAAAAGGTTATACAAATAGGGACCGTGGAATCTAGAGAAGCGATGGGCGACAGGAGAAGCGACAGGAGAAGCGATAGGATTGGCGACAGGAGCGGTGAGCAGGCGGCGTTTCCAGTTCCCACGAAGCGTATGGTCTCCATCAGAGGCGGTAAGATCACCATTTCACCGGTTTTCCCCTCTTCCTTGCCTCCAGTACCATTTTCAGCCCTTCCATCTTCCTCATCCCAAAATCAATATCCTTCTCCCCCAACCGGCTCACCTCTTCAAAGCCACCATCAGACCAAAGATCCCTCTAAAAAACCATCTTTTGCTGAGATCTTGGTGGGATCTAAGCACTCTCAACCTCTTCATGTCCTTCCACCTCCCTCCAAAGGTCTCCTTCCCACTCCAGACTCCGGATGGACCACAGTGTCATATAGGAAGAGACCCAAAAGACCAAGATCCCCCTCCTTCCCTCCTCAAAAGCCTTTTCACCCCCATAAGATCCCAAGGTGCTTTCTTTGTGGGAAACCAGATCACATGGCTAACAAGTGTTCGCTTGGAGCTTTCAAATGCTTTGCTTGTAACCACGTAGGTCACACTTCGGCTAGTTGCCCTAACAAAAAGCAACCTCCTTTGATCAGTATTCCTCCTCAAGATCCCCCTCCCTCTCCTCCTCCTCTTTTTCTCCCTAAGGTCTCTCTTCCTCCATCAGTCAGCTCGAGCATGGTCGAGTTCTCTAGATACGCTTACTTCCAGATCCAAGTTGGCAAACCATCTTACGAAGATCTGGTTGTACAGCTGGAGCTCCATCTCAAGGTAGATAAGTGGGCTTATGTTATCAGACAATCTTCAGAAAATTCCTATTTTATTCAGTTTCCAGATGCAGAGACTCTGGACTATGCCTGCTCTTTTCCATTCTTCAACTTGGGGAAATTCGGTGGAGTTTTCACTCCATGGTCAGAGACAGTAGGTCTCAAAGTCCTTCCAAAGTTTTATTATGCTTGGGTGGAAGTTCTAGATCTCCCGATTCATCTTTGGGATCCAGAGTTCATCACAAACATCCTGGTGGACATAGGTGATGTTATTGCCTTCTCCGACGATGTGATGCTCAAAAGAGAAGCCCTTGCATGTAAAGCCATGCTGCATGTTAGGGATCCTCCAGAAATCCCACAAAAAGTTGTGTTTAGGTATGAATCAGACAATGGAGTCCACATCATGGAAGGGTCAGTCAAACTTAGAGTGGTTGGTGACCCCCTACCAGCAGAAAAAGGCAGAGATCGTGATCTTTATGAATCTTTTGTCCGTAAAGAAGGAGCAGCACCTCCCCATTGCAAGGTCCAGTCGGCTCAAGGGCCTACCCAGCAGATTTTGTCCCCTTCCAAGGATCGTCTTCAGCCAGAAAACAAAGGTAAACGCCCCCTGGTGGAGGTTGTAGGCTCATACCCTCCTTCTTCCCAAGATGAAGCCACAGCAGCCCCGTCTGATCTTATAACCGTCTCCTTCAAAGGTGTCTCGATTGACATCTCAAAAGATTCATGGTTATCCCTCAAAGCAGCTTTTCCCGATCTGATTGATGCTCCTTCCCTGGCCCCTGAAGATGACACCGCCATTCAGATCAATTCGTCAGATTCAATGGAAATAGCATCCTCTTCTGATGTTCCTCCAGGCTTCGAAACTGCAAAAAAAAAAAGTCTAAGCCGGTAAAGAAGAAAGCAGCTAGCAGCCGCACTTTGCCTCTGCCTCTCAAGAAACACCTCGCCATGACGAAGAAGGGTAAGTATTCAGGTAAATCCAAAACGAAGTCTTCCTCTTCTGCAACTACTCCTCCTATCCCATCTGCTGACTTGGATCTTCTGGAGGAGATTTCTGTGAACTGTGGCATTCTAGAACCTGTGGACCCAGCAGGCTTACTAGAGATTCAAAGTAGGTTGTCTCGAGGGGCCTCTCCTCTTTGAGCCTCTCTCTTAACCTCATAAGTTGCTTTCCAATGGTTTTAATGCGTATTGGATCCTGGAATGTCCGTGAGTTAAATAACCCAGCTAAGCGTAGGTTGGTTAGGGAGTGCCTTTCTCTTGCCAAGGTTAACTTGGTAGGGTTGCAAGAATCTAAAATTTCAGCTCCTAGTCCTTCAGTTCTCAAATCTTTGGGGGGTTCATCAATCTCTTCTTGGATTTCCCTAGATGCCATAGAATCGAGGGGAGGAGTTCTTATGGGATGGAACGAGGATATTTTCTCTTGTACCTCTACGTCTATCGATATCTTCTCTGTTTCGGCTACCCTTATTCACAAATCATCTAATTGGAGTTTTGTTGCTACATCCATATATGCCCCAAATGACCCTTCAGAGAGGGAGGTTTGCTGGTGGGAAATAGAAAGGATTAGGGGTTCCCATGCTTTGCCGTGGGTGGTTTTTGGAGACTTTAATATGACCTTGAGCTTAGATGAAAGAAGTGGCCGATCTAGTTCGTTAAGAGATATTAAATCCTTCCAGAGGCTCATCGATTCCATCAACCTTATCGATCTCCCTTTAAGTGGCAGAAAATTCACTTGGTCCAATCTTAGATCCCCCCCTTCTTTAGCTAGATTGGACAGATTCTTGATTTCGTTGGATTTTGAAGCAAAATTTCCCCTGATGGTCCAATATGCTTATCCAGCTCAGTGCTCAGACCATTGCCCTATTCTGCTGGATACCAACTCACCTTTCATCCCCCCTCCCTTCAGGTTTGAAAAGATGTGGTTATCCATTTCCTCTTTCCAATCCTTCATAGCTTCCAGCTGGTCGTCCTTCTCTTTGAGAGGTGGGAGACAGATGTCCCTCCCCTTCAAACTTAAACTCATAAAAAAGAGAATTAAATGGTGGAGGAGATACTGTTTTGGTTCCCTTTCTAAGCTTCTTTCAGGTCTAATGGCTCAAATTCATTCCATCAATATCATTGAAGAATCTAGAAATCTATCTTCTCTTGAATCTCATCTTAGATCTGATCTGCAAGCGCAAATCCTCTCCCTTGCTAATGCTGAAGAGATTAAATGGAAACAAAGGTCTCGAGTCCAGTGGTTGAAAGAAGGCGACAATAATTCATCTTTTTTCCACAAAGTTGCCTCTTTCCATCGCAGAAAGAATTTCATCCCTCACCTCGTTATCAATGACTCCCTAATCTCCTCGGATAGGGATATCAAACAATCCTTCTTATCTTTCTTTTCTAACATTTTCAGCAAACCTCTATCCTCCAGGCTGAGTCCCAACCGGAACTTATTGTACCCTCAAGAGCAAACAGATTTATCCTTCCTTGATCAGCCGTTCTCCCCCCAGGAAATAACAGATGCTGTGTTTGGTCTCCACCCAGAGAAATCCCCAGGTCCTGATGGTCTTCCGA
>NW_017972286.1:0-8399 GCF_001876935.1 Asparagus officinalis
GGCCACCGAGCCACCTCAAGGTGGCTCGGCTAAGGCCGAGCCGCCTTGAGGTGGCTCGGCTTTGGCCGAGCCCCCGCGGGCGGTGTTTTCCGACTTTTTCGAGTCGTTTTCCGTTGTCTCGTTTGTCCGTGTTTCGGTTGATCTGAGACTCTGATTTGATGATCTGATTTGGCAGTAATTTGGATTCCTGATTTGGCAGTAATTTGGATTCCTGATTTGGCAGTAAATCCGCTTCTGAGTTCGAGTCCGAAACTGATCTTGATTCGATCGTGATTCGTCCGAGTCCGCTCTCGGCTGGATGACTCGTTGATTCCTCAACTCATTAGCTTGATTCTGCACGCGGGTGGATGCATTCCGTCGCTTCTGTGCGATTCGTCGATCTCGTCGCCTCGTTGGTTTGTCGGTTTGTGCCGAGCTATGCTAGGGGACCTATAAGCAATTTTATATGCCTACACCCGGCAGGTAGTTTCATGAACCATTCAAAGACAACCCCCTTAAGGGTGACAATGAACAAATAAGTCAGTACAGTGTTGTTTGCTATCACATTCTCAGTCTGTAACTTGAGATAATAGATATGTCGGTTCAATGATCTCGTGCCAACAAAAGCTTATAAGGTTGAGACTTTGAACTTTGGAGGATAAGGGGCATTATCCCATTTGGCAGGATAGAGCCTAACAACTCCCTCATCTTGGAGCTCGCTTGCATTGACAATGGCATTGAGGTGGGCTTCCAGTTCTTCCATTTTATCAGACTGGAGATTTTGCTCATTCTTGGTCTCTCTTCCTTCTTCAGAGGAAGATTCTAGGTTGTGGGCTTCTTGATCAGAAATTGCATTCTCAACCACTTTTTCCTTCCCCTTTGATGTAAAAGGTCGGGATGAAGATGATCCTCCTCTTCAGGAAGATTCATACCTAGGTGATGAATCTATTTTCTAAGAAAATTTGAGCCTCAGGATCCGGAGTTCCTCGATGGTATCCTGCTATGATTTGATCATGGCTTGTTGCTCATTAAGTCTTTTCACCAAATCATCAGGGTTTCTCTCCATATAAGCGGAGCTCTGATGTTCTACGAAAGAGTTAGAGGATTGAGATTTTGTGATGGCTGAATATTCATGATCAGACTTAATTCCTTTAGGCAACTTTCAATAATTAACAGGGGTTATGACTCTCTTTCGAGTTCGAGTGTGTTGATAGATTCCATTAGACTCACTCAAGATCTCTTTCAAGCCAGGAGACCGGTCCGTCTCTGACTCTTCGGAGCTAGAGAGTGTTGACTTTCCCTATACTGAGCATATTGGAAGTAACTCCAAGGTATTTATCCTCTGAAATCTTCTTCCTATAAGAACATCATCATTTGTTGGGCAAAGCAGTGTTCGTTAATAGGTCTAACACTGACGGCTTAGCTACATGTGAACAACCTTGATATACGAAGATGACTGTAGAAATTAGTCATTCACATTAGCATGAATGACCAGCTTGTTGTATTGGTTTTTCTCTCGACATGAACTTTCTTAAGTCTGCTGCAAAGAGTCGAGAAGAGTTACTCACTAAACGTGAGGTTTGAATTGGAACCTCCTGTCTACAGTTAGACGGGACTGGCTCATGGTGAACATGGATCTTGTTCCTTGTTAGTCCTTTAGAACACGATGGGTCACATCGTGTTTAGTATTAATAACACGTGAGCACATTTTAACTCTGAAACGCGAGGATCATGTTGAGGAGAAGGAATACGAATGTCGCGTTAAGAAGTGGGAGACGCGAGGGTCGCGCTCTGCTTCCTTGTGAACGTGAGAATCGCGTTTTAGTTGGGCTGCGCAGAGCTGACGCTCACGTTCAACATGGAGTTGACCTCCGTGTTCTAACTACGGAACGTAGAGTCAAAACTCGTGTTCTGGCTGAGCAACCCGAGGGTCATGTTCTTCAATAGAAACGAGAAGGTTATTTTGATTAGTTGATCGGCTATCTCGGAGTTGTGCACGTCGGAGGGATCTTCTCCTTCGACAAGCAGCATTCTTCCTTGCCCGAGTCAAAGCTTGTGTAGCAACATCACCATCTGTTCTAATCAGACTAGTCATTGGCACAGATCTCTTGCGACCCGATACCTATTGTTTAGGCACGGGTGTAGGGTCTTCAACTCGGTTGACGAGTTCAGTTGAAGTAAAGTCTTCTCTTTCTGAGGGAAGACTGTATGAACTGTACAACCTGAAGGAAAGACGCTCCTTTGAGGAGTCAATGATAGGAGGAACCTTAGTCTCCTTGGAGACTTTGTGGATCTTGTGCATAGCCTTGGGACTATAGGGTCTGGTGGAGAGGAACTCCTCATATTTGGCTTGGTCGAACTCAACAGTCAGAGTTTCGATAGTAGTCCCCAAGAGTTTGGTATTAGATTGCACCACCACTTCTTTATATGAAAAATCTTGTCCCCAGTAGATTCGTAATCTTTTGTTGGTTTATATTGAAGAAAAATGAGAAGAAATGTTATTAATCCTCCTAACTGACTTAGAAAAAGAATAAATATAAACTCTCTTTGCAATCTTTTTCTAACTGACTTAGAAAAAAGAAATTATAATCTTCTTGATCGGTTTTCCGATTTTAAAAAAAAAAGAGAAGGATGGATCCCCCTCTTTGTTTAAGGCTGGGTTCTTCTTGGTGGTGATGGAAGCTTGAGTCTTGTATAACATTGATGATCCAAGCACTTAGGTTCGTGGAACTTCGGTCTTCACTTCTGACTTTTACGTGGGGAAGAACTTGCTAAAGAATTTTTTTAAACTCTGGTCGAGTTGAGAACTCTTAAAAAGAGCTAATTTTAGCAAAGGAAATTGATCCCTTAAGCCCAAAAAACCGATCTCTTGATCTATAGAATTCAATGTAAATAGAATTCAAGATCCAATTGTCCCCCTTTTTCCCTTTTTGTTCTTTTTTAGCTATAAAAACCAGCTATTTATAGGGCTTTAGGGATGTAATTGACTCCTTAATTTTCTCCATAATGGGAGCTTAATCGCCCTATTACATGGAGAACGATTTTGGAACCGTTCAAATGATTTGAAACAGTCAAACACGAAGTTTGCGTTCTAACTTTAATACGCGAGGATCGACCTTCATGTTTGGCTGTTGAAACACGAGGGTCATGTTTGGCTTCGGAGATGCAAAGATTAGCAATTTGCAATATCTGTGTAACCTCTGCATCAAGTCTTCTCAGAACACAAAGTTCATCATCTCATAACTCTTGTACTCTGGCATCTGAAGATGTGAGAGTCGTCAAATTGTAACTCTCATCTGTTATCGTGAAAGTCGCTAGATTGTAACTTTCATCTTTAATGTTTTGCGAGGATCAGCTATCTATAGTAATTTTTAGACAGCCTACAACATATCTCACAAGATGAAAAATTTTGACCTTAACAGTGTGAAGCTTGAGGTCAACACTCCTAGTGCCTTCAACCTTCATCTTTTTACTGTTTCCAATGGCTACATCACCAAATTCTTTATCCATGTTTAATGTGTCAAAACACTCTTTATTGTTGCAAATATGCATAGAGGCTACAAAATCTAACATCCAAGTATTACTCACATCACTACCAATACTCTCTATCATCAACACTACATTTTCATCATACACAACTGCTGCGGAGTCCTCCTTCTTCCTATTTTCTTATAGCTTCAACTATCTAGTACTCTTTAGATCATCTCATGTTTAAGAATATCTAAACTGAATGTGATCCTTCTCTCCACTATAGTATCACTACCTTTCATTGTTGTCTTGAACTCGAGATTTTGATCTCCTATTATAACTATCACATCTCACCTTACTCCTCCTTTAATTAGATCATTTAAACACTAGCACACTCTCCTCACCATTAATGAGTTCTCGTTCCCATCATTCATTTGTTCCCATGTAGGAGTGTTGTCACATCATTAAAATTTAGAGTCTGCTTCCCCACGGTCACAGTTTGAACTGCTGACTTATACAACTTCTGTAAGGAAGACAGTAGGAGTAATGCTTGCTCTTATTCTTTAATCTCCTCCTTAATATTTATAAGTTGGAAAACTAGCTAATTAAAGGCATTTATGTAGTCTTGAATACTAGTATCTTCTTACATCTTTAATCAATAAAGCTCAATCATCAAACATAAGCGGTTGGTCATCAACTTTGATGCATGTATCCACGCAAGCTTCTCCTGCAACCCACCTTGGAGTGGTCTTCCACATAATATTTTGCTTCATCTCGGATGAGTGCCAAATGAATTATGTTATTCCTCCTAACTGCTTTCCTCTATAGCTGATCATCACCGTTGGATCTCTTTGAAGTTCTCTAATCCACCAATGTCAATCCGATCATCAATGCTTTCACTAATCGCACTGCTAGAACCTTCATGAACCATCAAACGCTACTACATACCACTTGTTGGGATTTTTGAAAATCACAAAAACCCTAAAACCCATCAAACACGGTAAAAGGAATTACACATAAGATTTAACGTGGAAAACCCTCAATAGGAAAAAACCACATGATAGAAAATAATCCATTATCACCATTAAATTATAATCTTTTGGATGGATAGAGATTGTGAAACCTTTCTTCTCACAATATCCTTGAACCCGACACTCTGTTAATTACAGGAATATTACCCCTCGCTCTCCTTACTTAAAAATCCTTAGAATAGGATGTCTTAGACACTTGACTTGCCCACCAAGTTTACTCGACCACCAAAAAAACTACTAGGACTAGGCACAGTCTATAATCCATATGTCAGTTAGAGTTTGAGTCGGCACCCAATAGATTATAGGCTTTGTATTCACAATCGAAGATGGGATGGTGAGTTGAAAGTCGTAGAAGCAGATTACAGGGTGACGACTGAAGTGACTAATAAGGCCCCATGGTTGAAGGGATTTTTCAGTGATTTTGAGTTCAATGCTACTACCATGGACTAGTTTTGTGCCAGTTAAAGCATCATTTACTTGGTAAAAGAGTCAAGTGTTCCATTAGAAGTCGAAGAACATTGAGATACGATATACTCATGGATTTCAAGAAGTCACACAACTTCAAGTGGAGATTATGAAAGTATTTTGGTACTCTTTATTTTGAGGCAAGAACATGACGTGAGGTGGAACTATGATGAATAGGAGACAAATACAATTTGAGCCAAGGTAGAGATTGTTGAGTTAGTTCAAGTTGGATAGAAAACGATAGCCATGAGTAACAAAAGACACAAGTAGCAACTACACAATAAAAGAATAAAGCAGCTAGAGCAAGCCAATTTGACTAGCTAGTCAACTAACAGTTAAGTTGGACGGTCTAACTACCCGATTAGATAGTCGATAGGGTATTTTCTACAAGTTACGTTCTTTTTTGACTTGGTTTTTTTCCTTTTGTGACCTCACAAATCCTACCATATTTAAAGTGTTTTAAGGTCTAGGGTTTAGTCCTATCAAGTTTATGATGCAAAGAGAGGCTATGATAGAGAGAAGAAGAGAGATCTATTCTTGTGAGTATTACAAGCTAGGGTTTGAGAGGTCGTGTAATTTTTCTTCATGATAAAGCAAAGAACATTCCTCTCCTTCTTCTATGGATGTAGCATCATTGCCAAACCATGTAAATCTTGTCTTTTTACTTTTGTGATTGTATACTAGTTTTCTTTGGGAATATTTGATAGTTACTACAAGTTCCGCACAACTCAAGGTTAGATTTTTGATCAATTTTCAACAATTTTAGCCATTACTTCTGATATACAGTCTTAACCACTATATGTTTTAAACATGAATTCTATATGTATTTCAGATTTTATCTGGAGGAGTGAGAAAATCAAAAGATTGAGCGATTTGTAGAGAGAATAGAAATAAATTTTATTATATGGTTTCTCTAAGAGAGAAAGAAAAACCAGCGAGAGGAGATCAATACTGAGAAGACTTGACGAATATCTAGTAGACTATATTAAACTCTGCCTATTGCTTTTTGTTGGAAATCTCGTTAAAAATATTGTATCTCTAGTTTAATTTTTGTCATTTCTCTTTTGTTGAGTTCCTTATAGTTTAAATTACTTTTAGCTATATTTGGTCCCAGTTGGTTTAGTAACATCTTGAAAGGTCTCTTTCACTAAATCAAAACTTCAAAAGTTTGATAAAAAATTTAAGGGTTTTAATTTTCTATTCATACATGCTGCCATTTTAATCTACTAAAAGCTAGACTCTCATAGTGAAAATAATTTCTGGAATCCTTTCTAAAGTGTATTTTATAATATTCAAATTTAGTTTACTCTAATAACATCTTAGCATTTCTTCAATTGCATAAAAAATATACAGTTGTGATGATGTTAAGGGTTATGATTTCATACACTAATGCATGTATCTAGCATATGAGGTTTTTTCATGTTTAATAGTGTTGAATCTGAGATGCAAGCCTTGAGTAGAGGGGTCGAACAGGTTTGCTATAGTTCTTTGCTAAAACACAAAATATGGTGTGGAAATATAGAAAATCAAAAGTAAACATACAAACTAAAAACTAACCAAGGAACACATAAGATTTTTGTAGTGGTTCGGATAACGATTCAAAGTCTACTCTTCCTTCTCATGAAGGAGGTTCCTCATTATGCCAAGAGCACTCCTAAGTCATGACCCAATTCAATAGGGTTATAAAGTCTGCACCCTAAAACTTACCTAAAACCAATCCCAAACCCTTAGTTATCACTAGCTTAAGTACATCGTAAAAACAAGTTTGATGCAAACAACTAAAAATAGTTTAAGAATAAAATCAAAAAGATAATACAACCTTTTTTATTAAACAAATCTTTCTTCAAAAGATTAAAGCTGAGCTCGATGAAGAATGGTGTAGATGTTGTGTCCAAGGGCAACTCTCCTTGCTAAGAAGATCCAAAGATGTTGAGCATAATGAGAAAGAGTTTGTCGATGTTCTGAGGGTTCAAATCACAAATCAATCTTCTTAACACAAACCCTAAATTTTTCTCTTTTCAAACCCTATAAGTCTTCTCAAATATTTTCCCCTTCAATTTTATATAGCCTTTAATAAATCAAGAAAGAGATATCCAAATCATACTGGAAGTTGAGATGAAAGAGATCAATAGACGGTTATGATTAACTCTTCAAATATGCCAAAAACCGTCATCACCATCGATCATTCCTCATGATCATTGATGGGCTACTGAGCATCATCGATGGGTGCCATTAAATCATTGATGGTTTAATTTTGTGCATGTGCAAATCTGCAAATGATCACTGTACACCATCGATAAGGTGGTAACCAACGATGGGTCACTACAGACCATCGATGGTTCGAAATTAACTTTCTAAATTCCATAATTGTTCACCATACACCATTAATAATAACAAACTTGAAATTTAAAATACCAAAATACATACATATTTGAGATATATTAATAGCAATAATAAGTACAAATACAACTTAATACAAAAATAAAAGATATGCAGTGCTCCCCCTTACATTCATTCATAAAAAGTGTAAACATGTACAGGTATTATAACAACTCCCCCTAAAATAATGTGTCGAGTGTTTTAAAAATTTCAAAGCAAATCAAAATATGATACCATTTAAAAAAAGCCTAGATGAAAAACTTCAATCATGCAAACAAAACTTTTAAATTCCACACCAAATCATCTCCCTCTTTTGTTATTATTAAAAGATAAAAAATAGACCAATGGTTATATTTTATACTTACAAAATTCGGATAAAAATCACTAAAAGGCATAAGGAAGAGAAATATACACCAATTACTAAATTCGGATAAAAATCACACAAAGACATAAGGAAGAGAAATATACACCAGTTCATATAGAAACTTATAGAAAAACATCACATAAGATTAAAATCCAATCATAAAACACGTGAACATGAGAGAAATCACATCAAAAATTACATAAGAAGTGATAAACTATCATTGTAAAGTATATGAAACAAATACTAAAAAAGAATTCTGCTAGTTTATTTGACATATTCAGATATATCAAAGAGAATAATAAGCAATAATAAGACTTGAACTAACTCAATATTAAAAACTAAGGACCAAAGTGTCACCCAATCATCTCAAGCATATATGATTTAGGAGGAAGAACAATAACGTTTAGTGGGTGATTCACACCATCTCTAAACATAAAATTATTCAGTACAAGATAGTTACTCTTTGATATTTGCACAAACATAATCCACGAGTGCGGATTTTTGACCATCTTTTAATTAATATACTCAATCTTATAGACTTCATAGAAGTGTGGATCTTTAATCATCTTTTAATGGATACACTCTTTTGTTTGACGTATTTTTAGTGTAAATGCACATTTGTACATATAAAGAATAAATGTGTGCATACTCAATTTTATATAGACTTCATAAGAGTGTGGATCTTTAATCATCTTTTAATGAATACACTCTTT